>NC_092153.1:3806753-3826753 GCF_045791955.1 Oncorhynchus clarkii lewisi
CTACAGTACCCCCCCTTTACATTAGGTATCTACAGTACCCCCCCCCCCCCCCCTTTACATTAGGTATCTACAGTACCCCCCCTCCCCTTTACATTAGGTATCTACAGTACCCCCCCTCACCTTTATATTAGGTATCTACAGTACCCCCCCCCTCACCTTTACATTAGGTATCTACAGTACCCCCCCCCCTCACCTTTACATTAGGTATCTACAGTACCTCCCCTCACCTTTACATTAGGTATCTACAGTACCCCCCCCCCCCTCACCTTTACATTAGGTATCTACAGTACCCCCCCCCCTTTATATTAGGTATCTACAGTACCCCCCCCCTCACCTTTACATTAGGTATCTACAGTACCCCCCCTCACCTTTACAGTAGGTATCTACAGTACCCCCCCCTCACCTTTACATTAGGTATCTACAGTACCCCCCCTCGCCTTTACATTAGGTATCTACAGTACCCCCCCCCCTTTATATTAGGTATCTACAGTACCCCCCCACCACCACCTTTACATTAGGTATCTACAGTACCCCCCCTCACCTTTACATTAGGTATCTACAGTGCCCCCCCTCCCCTTTACATTAGGTATCTACAATACCCCCCCTCACCTTTACATTAGGTATCTACAGTACCCCCCCTCACCTTTACATTAGGTATCTACAGTACCCCCCCCTCACCTTTACATTAGGTATCTACAGTACCCCCCCCCCCTCACCTTTACATTAGGTATCTACAGTACCTCCCCTTTACATTAGGTATCTACAGTACCCCCCCCCCCCCCTCACCTTTACATTAGGTATCTACAGTACCCCCCCTCATCTTTACATTAGGTATCTACAGTACCCCCCCTCCCCTTTACATTAGGTATCTACAGTACCCCCCCTTTACATTAGGTATCTACAGTACCCCCCCTTTACATTAGGTATCTACAGTACCCCCCCTCACCTTTACATTACGTATCTACAGTACCCCCCCTCACCTTTACATTAGGAATCTACAGTACCCCCCTCACCTTTACATTAGGTATCTACAGTACCCCCCCCCCCCCTTTACATTAGGTATCTACAGTACCCCCCCTTTACATTAGGTATCTACAGTACCCCCCGCCTCACCTTTACATTAGGTATCTACAGTACCCCACTTTACATTAGGTATCTACAGTACCCCCCCCCTCACCTTTACATTAGGTATCTACAGTACCCCCCCCCTCACCTTTATATTAGGTATCTACAGTACCCCCCCCTTTACATTAGGTATCTACAGTACCCCCCCCCCTCCTTTACATTAGGTATCTACGGTACCCCCCCTCACCTTTACATTAGGTATATACAGTACCCCCCCCCCCCCCTCACTTTTACATTAGGTATCTACAGTACCCCCCCTCACCTTTACATTAGGTATCTACAGTACCCCCCCTTTACATTACGTATCTACAGTACCCCCCCTCACCTTTACATTAGGTATCTACAGTACCCCCCCCTCACCTTTACATTAGGTATCTACAGTACCCCCCCCCCTCACCTTTAAATTAGGTATCTACAGTACCCCCCTTTACATTAGGTATCTACAGTACCCCCCCCCCCCTCACCTTTACATTAGGTATCTACAGTACCCCCCCTCACCTTTACATTAGGTATCTACAGTACCCCCCTCACCTTTACATTAGGTATCAACAGTAACCCCCCCCCCTCACCTTTACATTAGGTATCTACAGTACCCCCCCCCCCACCTTTACATTAGGTATCTACAGTACCCCCCCTCACCTTTACATTAGGTATCTACAGTACCCCCTCCCCCTCACCTTTACATTAGGTATCTACAGTACCCCCCCCCCCCTCACCTTTACATTAGGTATCTACAGTACCCCCCCTCACCTTTACATTAGGTATCAACAGTAGCCCCCCCCCCCCTCACCTTTACATTAGGTATCTACAGTACCCCCCCCCCCCCTCACCTTTACATTAGGTATCTACAGTACCCCCCCTCACCTTTACATTAGGTATCTACAGTACCCCCCCCCCTCACCTTTACATTAGGTATCTACAGTACCCCCCCTCACCTTTACATTAGGTATCAACAGTACCCCCCCCCCCCCCACCTTTACATTAGGTATCTACAGTACCCCCCCCCCCCCCCTCACCTTTACATTAGGTATCAACAGTAGCCCCCCCCCCCCCCTCACCTTTACATTAGGTATCTACAGTACCCCCCCCCTCACCTTTACATTAGGTATCTACAGTACCCCCCCTCACCTTTACATTAGGTATCTACAGTACCCCCCCCCCTCACCTTTACATTAGGTATCTACAGTACCCCCCCTCACCTTTACATTAGGTATCTACAGTACCCCCCCACCCCTTTACATTAGGAATCTACAGTACCCCCCCCTCACCTTTACATTAGGTATCTACAGTACCCCCCCTCACCTTTACATTAGGTATATACAGTACCCCCCCCTCACCTTTACATTAGGTATCTACAGTACCCCCCTCACCTTTATATTAGGTATCTACAGTACCCCCCCCTCACCTTTACATTAGGTATCTACAGTACCCCCCCTTTATATTAGGTATCTACAGTACCCCCCCTTTACATTAGATATCTACAGTACCCCCCCCTTTACATTAGGTATCTACAGTACCCCCCCCCCCCCCTCACCTTTACATTAGGTATCTACAGTACCCCCCCCCCCTCACCTTTACATTAGGTATCTACAGTACCCCCCCCCTCACCTTTATATTAGGTATCTACAGTACCCCCCCCCCCCCCCCTCACCTTTACATTAGGTATCTACAGTACCCCCCCCCCCCCCCTTTACATTAGGTATCTACAGTACCCCCCCCCCTTTACATTAGGTATCTACAGTACCCCCCTTCACCTTTACATTAGGTATCTACAGTACCCCCCCTCACCTTTACATTAGGCATCTACAGTACCCCCCCCCCCTCACCTTTACATTAGGTATCTGCAGTACCCACCTTTACATTAGGTATCTACAGTACCCCCCCCCCTCACCTTTACATTAGGTATCTACAGTACCCCCCCTTTACATTAGGTATCTACAGTACCCCCCCCCCCTCCCCTTTACATTAGGTATCTACAGTACCCCCCTCACCTTTACATTAGGTATCTACATTACCCCCCCCCCTCACCTTTACATTAGGTATCTACAGTACCCCCCCTTTACATTAGGTATCTACAGTACCCCCCCCTCCCCTTTACATTAGGTATCTACAGTACCCCCCTTTACATTAGGTATCTACAGTACCCACCTTTACATTAGGTATCTACAGTACCCCCCCTTTACATTAGGTATCTACAGTACCCCCCCTTTACATTAGGTATCTACAGTACCCCCCCCCCCTCACCTTTACATTAGGTATCTACAGTACCCCCCCCCCTTTACATTAGGTATCTACAGTACCCCCCCTCACCTTTACATTAGGTATCTACAGTACCCCCCCTCACCTTTACATTAGGTATCTACAGTACCCCCCTCACCTTTACATTAGGTATCTACAGTACCCCCCCCCCCCTTTACATTAGGTATCTACAGTACCGCCCCCCCCCCCCTCACCTTTACATTAGGTATCTACAGTACCCCCCCTCACCTTTACATTAGGTATCTACAGTACCCCCCCTCACCTTTACATTAGGTATCTACAGTACCCCCCCCTCACCTTTACATTAGGTATCTACAGTACCCCCCCTCACCTTTACATTAGGTATCTACAGTACCCCCCCCCTCACCTTTACATTAGGTATCTACAGCACCCCCCCTCACCTTTACATTAGGTATCTACAGTACCCCCCCCCCCCTCACCTTTACATTAGGTATCTACAGTACCCCCCCCTCACCTTTACATTAGGTATCTATAGTACCCCCCCCCCTCACCTTTACATTAGGTATCTACAGTACCCCCCCTCCCCTTTACATTAGGTATCTACAGTACCCCCCCCCTCACCTTTACATTAGGTATCTACAGTACCCCCCCCCCCCCCACCTTTACATTAGGTATCTACAGTACCCCCACCTCACCTTTACATTAGGTATCTACAGTACCCCCCCTCACCTTTACATTAGGTATCTACAGTACCCCCCCTCACCTTTACATTAGGTATCTACAGTACCCCCCCCCCCCCCCCTCACCTTTACATTAGGTACAGTGCCTTGCGAAAGTATTCGGCCCCCTTGAACTTTGCGACCTTTTGCCACATTTCAGGCTTCAAACATAAAGATATAAAACTGTATTTTTTTGTGAAGAATCAACAACAAGTGGGACACAATCATGAAGTGGAACGACATTTATTGGATATTTCAAACTTTTTTAACAAATCAAAAACTGCAAAATTGGGCGTGCAAAATGATTCAGCCCCCTTAAGTTAATACTTTGTAGCGCCACCTTTTGCTGCGATTACAGCTGTAAGTCGCTTGGGGTATGTCTCTATCAGTTTTGCACATCGAGAGACTGAAATTTTTTCCCATTCCTCCTTGCAAAACAGCTCGAGCTCAGTGAGGTTGGATGGAGAGCATTTGTGAACAGCAGTTTTCAGTTCTTTCCACAGATTCTCGATTGGATTCAGGTCTGGACTTTGACTTGGCCATTCTAACACCTGGATATGTTTATTTTTGAACCATTCCATTGTAGATTTTGCTTTATGTTTTGGATCATTGTCTTGTTGGAAGACAAATCTCCGTCCCAGTCTCAGGTCTTTTGCAGACTCCATCAGGTTTTCTTCCAGAATGGTCCTGTATTTGGCTCCATCCATCTTCCCATCAATTTTAACCATCTTCCCTGTCCCTGCTGAAGAAAAGCAGGCCCAAACCATGATGCTGCCACCACCATGTTTGACAGTGGGGATGGTGTGTTCAGCTGTGTTGCTTTTACGCCAAACATAACGTTTTACATTGTTGCCAAAAAGTTCAATTTTGGTTTCATCTGACCAGAGCACCTTCTTCCACATGTTTGGTGTGTCTCCCAGGTGGCTTGTGGCAAACTTTAAACAACACTTTTTATGGATATCTTTAAGAAATGGCTTTCTTCTTGCCACTCTTCCATAAAGGCCAGATTTGTGCAATATACGACTGATTGTTGTCCTATGGACAGAGTCTCCCACCTCAGCTGTAGATCTCTGCAGTTCATCCAGAGTGATCATGGGCCTCTTGGCTGCATCTCTGATCAGTCTTCTCCTTGTATGAGCTGAAAGTTTAGAGGGACGGCCAGGTCTTGGTAGATTTGCAGTGGTCTGATACTCCTTCCATTTCAATATTATCGCTTGCACAGTGCTCCTTGGGATGTTTAAAGCTTGGGAAATCTTTTTGTATCCAAATCCGGCTTTAAACTTCTTCACAACAGTATCTCGGACCTGCCTGGTGTGTTCCTTGTTATTCATGATGCTCTCTGCGCTTTTAACGGACCTCTGAGACTATCACAGTGCAGGTGCATTTATACGGAGACTTGATTACACACAGGTGGATTGTATTTATCATCATTAGTCATTTAGGTCAACATTGGATCATTCAGAGATCCTCACTGAACTTCTGGAGAGAGTTTGCTGCACTGAAAGTAAAGGGGCTGAATAATTTTGCACGCCCAATTTTTCAGTTTTTGATTTGTTAAAAAAGTTTGAAATATCCAATAAATGTCGTTCCACTTCATGATTGTGTCCCACTTGTTGTTGATTCTTCACAAAAAATACAGTTTTATATCTTTATGTTTGAAGCCTGAAATGTGGCAAAAGGTCGCAAAGTTCAAGGGGGCCGAATACTTTCGCAAGGCACTGTATCTACAGTACCCCCCCCCTCACCTTTACATTAGGTATCTATAGTACCCCCCCTCACCTTTACATTAGGTATCTACAGTACCCCCCCTCACCTTTACATTAGGTATCTACAGTACCCCCCTTTACATTAGGTATCTACAGTACCCCCCTTTACATTAGGTATCTACAGTACCCCCCCTTT
Source organism: Oncorhynchus clarkii lewisi (assembly GCF_045791955.1). Taxonomy (NCBI): domain Eukaryota; kingdom Metazoa; phylum Chordata; class Actinopteri; order Salmoniformes; family Salmonidae; genus Oncorhynchus; species Oncorhynchus clarkii. The sequence continues at coordinate 3,812,720 of NC_092153.1, forward strand.
ACATTAGGTATCTACAGTACCCCCCCTTTACATTAGGTATCTACAGTACCCCCCCTCCCCTTTACATTAGGTATCTACAGTACCCCCCCCCTCACCTTTACATTAGGTATCTACAGTACCCCCCCTCACCTTTACATTAGGTATCTACAGTACCCCCCCCTCACCTTTACATTAGGTATCTACAGTACCCCCCCTCACCTTTACATTAGGTATCTACAGTACCCCCCTCACCTTTACATTAGGTATCTACAGTACCCCCCTCACCTTTACATTAGGTATCAACAGTAACCCCCCCCCCTCACCTTTACATTAGGTATCTACAGTACCCCCCCCCCCCACCTTTACATTAGGTATCTACAGTACCCCCCCTCACCTTTACATTAGGTATCTACAGTACCCCCTCCCCCTCACCTTTACATTAGGTATCTACAGTACCCCCCCCCCCTCACCTTTACATTAGGTATCTACAGTACCCCCCCTCACCTTTACATTAGGTATCAACAGTAGCCCCCCCCCCCTCACCTTTACATTAGGTATCTACAGTACCCCCCCCCCCCTCACCTTTACATTAGGTATCTACAGTACCCCCCCTCACCTTTACATTAGGTATCTACAGTACCCCCCCCCCCTCACCTTTACATTAGGTATCTACAGTACCCCCCCTCACCTTTACATTAGGTATCAACAGTACCCCCCCCCCACCTTTACATTAGGTATCTACAGTACCCCCCCCCCCCCTCACCTTTACATTAGGTATCAACAGTAGCCCCCCCCCCCCTCACCTTTACATTAGGTATCTACAGTACCCCCCCCCTCACCTTTACATTAGGTATCTACAGTACCCCCCCTCACCTTTACATTAGGTATCTACAGTACCCCCCCCCCCTCACCTTTACATTAGGTATCTACAGTACCCCCCCTCACCTTTACATTAGGTATCTACAGTACCCCCCCACCCCTTTACATTAGGAATCTACAGTACCCCCCCCTCACCTTTACATTAGGTATCTACAGTACCCCCCCTCACCTTTACATTAGGTATATACAGTACCCCCCCCCCTCACCTTTACATTAGGTATCTACAGTACCCCCCTCACCTTTATATTAGGTATCTACAGTACCCCCCCCTCACCTTTACATTAGGTATCTACAGTACCCCCCCTTTATATTAGGTATCTACAGTACCCCCCCTTTACATTAGATATCTACAGTACCCCCCCCCTTTACATTAGGTATCTACAGTACCCCCCCCCCCCTCACCTTTACATTAGGTATCTACAGTACCCCCCCCCCTCACCTTTACATTAGGTATCTACAGTACCCCCCCCTCACCTTTATATTAGGTATCTACAGTACCCCCCCCCCCTCACCTTTACATTAGGTATCTACAGTACCCCCCCTTTACATTAGGTATCTACAGTACCCCCCCTCACCTTTACATTAGGTATCTACAGTACCCCCCCCCCCCCCCTTTACATTAGGTATCTACAGTACCCCCCCCCTTTACATTAGGTATCTACAGTACCCCCCTTCACCTTTACATTAGGTATCTACAGTACCCCCCTCACCTTTACATTAGGCATCTACAGTACCCCCCCCCCCTCACCTTTACATTAGGTATCTGCAGTACCCACCTTTACATTAGGTATCTACAGTACCCCCCCCCCTCACCTTTACATTAGGTATCTACAGTACCCCCCCTTTACATTAGGTATCTACAGTACCCCCCCCTCCCCTTTACATTAGGTATCTACAGTACCCCCCTCACCTTTACATTAGGTATCTACATTACCCCCCCCCCCTCACCTTTACATTAGGTATCTACAGTACCCCCCCTTTACATTAGGTATCTACAGTACCCCCCCCCCTCCCCTTTACATTAGGTATCTACAGTACCCCCCCCCCACCTTTACATTAGGTATCTACAGTACCCCCCTTTACATTAGGTATCTACAGTACCCACCTTTACATTAGGTATCTACAGTACCCCCCTTTTACATTAGGTATCTACAGTACCTCCCCTTTACATTAGGTATCTACAGTACCCCCCCCCCTCACCTTTACATTAGGTATCTACAGTACCCCCCCCCCCTTTACATTAGGTATCTACAGTACCCCCCCTCACCTTTACATTAGGTATCTACAGTACCCCCCCTCACCTTTACATTAGGTATCTACAGTACCCCCCTCACCTTTACATTAGGTATCTACAGTACCCCCCCCCCCCCCTTTACATTAGGTATCTACAGTACCGCCCCCCCCCCCTCACCTTTACATTAGGTATCTACAGTACCCCCCCTCACCTTTACATTAGGTATCTACAGTACCCCCCCTCACCTTTACATTAGGTATCTACAGTACCCCCCCCTCACCTTTACATTAGGTATCTACAGTACCCCCCCTCACCTTTACATTAGGTATCTACAGTACCCCCCCCCTCACCTTTACATTAGGTATCTACAGCACCCCCCCTCACCTTTACATTAGGTATCTACAGTACCCCCCCCCCTCACCTTTACATTAGGTATCTACAGTACCCCCCCTCACCTTTACATTAGGTATCTATAGTACCCCCCCCCCTCACCTTTACATTAGGTATCTACAGTACCCCCCCCCTCACCTTTACATTAGGTATCTACAGTACCCCCCCTCACCTTTACATTAGGTATCTACAGTACCCCCCCCCCCCCTCACCTTTACATTAGGTATCTACAGTACCCCCCCTCACCTTTACATTAGGTATCTACAGTACCCCCCCACCCCTTTACATTAGGAATCTACAGTACCCCCCCCTCACCTTTACATTAGGTATCTACAGTACCCCCCCTCACCTTTACATTAGGTATATACAGTACCCCCCCCCCTCACCTTTACATTAGGTATCTACAGTACCCCCCTCACCTTTATATTAGGTATCTACAGTACCCCCCCCTCACCTTTACATTAGGTATCTACAGTACCCCCCCTTTATATTAGGTATCTACAGTACCCCCCCTTTACATTAGATATCTACAGTACCCCCCCCTTTACATTAGGTATCTACAGTACCCCCCCCCCCCCTCACCTTTACATTAGGTATCTACAGTACCCCCCCCCCCTCACCTTTACATTAGGTATCTACAGTACCCCCCCCTCACCTTTATATTAGGTATCTACAGTACCCCCCCCCTCACCTTTACATTAGGTATCTACAGTACCCCCCCTTTACATTAGGTATCTACAGTACCCCCCCTCACCTTTACATTAGGTATCTACAGTACCCCCCCCCCCCCCCTTTACATTAGGTATCTACAGTACCCCCCCCCTTTACATTAGGTATCTACAGTACCCCCCTTCACCTTTACATTAGGTATCTACAGTACCCCCCCTCACCTTTACATTAGGCATCTACAGTACCCCCCCCCCCTCACCTTTACATTAGGTATCTGCAGTACCCACCTTTACATTAGGTATCTACAGTACCCCCCCCCCTCACCTTTACATTAGGTATCTACAGTACCCCCCCTTTACATTAGGTATCTACAGTACCCCCCCCTCCCCTTTACATTAGGTATCTACAGTACCCCCCTCACCTTTACATTAGGTATCTACATTACCCCCCCCCCTCACCTTTACATTAGGTATCTACAGTACCCCCCCTTTACATTAGGTATCTACAGTACCCCCCCCTCCCCTTTACATTAGGTATCTACAGTACCCCCCCCTCACCTTTACATTAGGTATCTACAGTACCCCCCTTTACATTAGGTATCTACAGTACCCACCTTTACATTAGGTATCTACAGTACCCCCCTTTTACATTAGGTATCTACAGTACCTCCCCTTTACATTAGGTATCTACAGTACCCCCCCCCCTCACCTTTACATTAGGTATCTACAGTACCCCCCCCCCCTTTACATTAGGTATCTACAGTACCCCCCCTCACCTTTACATTAGGTATCTACAGTACCCCCCCTCACCTTTACATTAGGTATCTACAGTACCCCCCTCACCTTTACATTAGGTATCTACAGTACCCCCCCCCCCCCCTTTACATTAGGTATCTACAGTACCGCCCCCCCCCCCCCTCACCTTTACATTAGGTATCTACAGTACCCCCCCTCACCTTTACATTAGGTATCTACAGTACCCCCCCTCACCTTTACATTAGGTATCTACAGTACCCCCCCCTCACCTTTACATTAGGTATCTACAGTACCCCCCCTCACCTTTACATTAGGTATCTACAGTACCCCCCCCCTCACCTTTACATTAGGTATCTACAGCACCCCCCCTCACCTTTACATTAGGTATCTACAGTACCCCCCCCCCCCCTCACCTTTACATTAGGTATCTACAGTACCCCCCCTCACCTTTACATTAGGTATCTATAGTACCCCCCCCCCTCACCTTTACATTAGGTATCTACAGTACCCCCCCTCCCCTTTACATTAGGTATCTACAGTACCCCCCCCCTCACCTTTACATTAGGTATCTACAGTACCCCCCCCCCCCCCCCCACCTTTACATTAGGTATCTACAGTACCCCCACCTCACCTTTACATTAGGTATCTACAGTACCCCCCCTCACCTTTACATTAGGTATCTACAGTACCCCCCCTCACCTTTACATTAGGTATCTACAGTACCCCCCCCCCCCCCCTCACCTTTACATTAGGTACAGTGCCTTGCGAAAGTATTCGGCCCCCTTGAACTTTGCGACCTTTTGCCACATTTCAGGCTTCAAACATAAAGATATAAAACTGTATTTTTTTGTGAAGAATCAACAACAAGTGGGACACAATCATGAAGTGGAACGACATTTATTGGATATTTCAAACTTTTTTAACAAATCAAAAACTGCAAAATTGGGCGTGCAAAATGATTCAGCCCCCTTAAGTTAATACTTTGTAGCGCCACCTTTTGCTGCGATTACAGCTGTAAGTCGCTTGGGGTATGTCTCTATCAATTTTGCACATCGAGAGACTGAAATTTTTTCCCATTCCTCCTTGCAAAACAGCTCGAGCTCAGTGAGGTTGGATGGAGAGCATTTGTGAACAGCAGTTTTCAGTTCTTTCCACAGATTCTCGATTGGATTCAGGTCTGGACTTTGACTTGGCCATTCTAACACCTGGATATGTTTATTTTTGAACCATTCCATTGTAGATTTTGCTTTATGTTTTGGATCATTGTCTTGTTGGAAGACAAATCTCCGTCCCAGTCTCAGGTCTTTTGCAGACTCCATCAGGTTTTCTTCCAGAATGGTCCTGTATTTGGCTCCATCCATCTTCCCATCAATTTTAACCATCTTCCCTGTCCCTGCTGAAGAAAAGCAGGCCCAAACCATGATGCTGCCACCACCATGTTTGACAGTGGGGATGGTGTGTTCAGCTGTGTTGCTTTTACGCCAAACATAACGTTTTACATTGTTGCCAAAAAGTTCAATTTTGGTTTCATCTGACCAGAGCACCTTCTTCCACATGTTTGGTGTGTCTCCCAGGTGGCTTGTGGCAAACTTTAAACAACACTTTTTATGGATATCTTTAAGAAATGGCTTTCTTCTTGCCACTCTTCCATAAAGGCCAGATTTGTGCAATATACGACTGATTGTTGTCCTATGGACAGAGTCTCCCACCTCAGCTGTAGATCTCTGCAGTTCATCCAGAGTGATCATGGGCCTCTTGGCTGCATCTCTGATCAGTCTTCTCCTTGTATGAGCTGAAAGTTTAGAGGGACGGCCAGGTCTTGGTAGATTTGCAGTGGTCTGATACTCCTTCCATTTCAATATTATCGCTTGCACAGTGCTCCTTGGGATGTTTAAGGCTTGGGAAATCTTTTTGTATCCAAATCCGGCTTTAAACTTCTTCACAACAGTATCTCGGACCTGCCTGGTGTGTTCCTTGTTATTCATGATGCTCTCTGCGCTTTTAACGGACCTCTGAGACTATCACAGTGCAGGTGCATTTATACGGAGACTTGATTACACACAGGTGGATTGTATTTATCATCATTAGTCATTTAGGTCAACATTGGATCATTCAGAGATCCTCACTGAACTTCTGGAGAGAGTTTGCTGCACTGAAAGTAAAGGGGCTGAATAATTTTGCACGCCCAATTTTTCAGTTTTTGATTTGTTAAAAAAGTTTGAAATATCCAATAAATGTCGTTCCACTTCATGATTGTGTCCCACTTGTTGTTGATTCTTCACAAAAAATACAGTTTTATATCTTTATGTTTGAAGCCTGAAATGTGGCAAAAGGTCGCAAAGTTCAAGGGGGCCGAATACTTTCGCAAGGCACTGTATCTACAGTACCCCCCCCTCACCTTTACATTAGGTATCTATAGTACCCCCCCTCACCTTTACATTAGGTATCTACAGTACCCCCCCTCACCTTTACATTAGGTATCTACAGTACCCCCCTTTACATTAGGTATCTACAGTACCCCCCTTTACATTAGGTATCTACAGTACCCCCCCTTTACATTAGGTATCTACAGTACCCCCCCTTTACATTAGGTATCTACAGTACCCCCCCTCCCCTTTACATTAGGTATCTACAGTACCCCCCCCCTCACCTTTACATTAGGTATCTACAGTACCCCCCCTCACCTTTACATTAGGTATCTACAGTACCCCCCCCTCACCTTTACATTAGGTATCTACAGTACCCCCCCTCACCTTTATATTAGGTATCTACAGTACCCCCCCCCCCTCCCCTTTACATTAGGTATCTACAGTACCCCCCCCCCCTCCCCTTTACATTAGGTATCTACAGTACCCGCCCCCCTCACCTTTACATTAGGTATCTACAGTACCCACCTTTACATTAGGTATCTACAGTACCCCCCCCCCTCCCCTTTACATTAGGTATCTACAGTACCCCCCCCCCCTCCCCTTTACATTAGATATCTACAGTACCCGCCCCCCTCACCTTTACATTAGGTATCTACAGTACCCACCTTTACATTAGGTATCTACAGTACCCCCCCCTCCCCTTTACATTAGGTATCTACAGTACCCCCCCTCACCTTTACATTAGGTATCTACAGTACCCCCCCCCCCCCTCCCCTTTACATTAGGTATCTACAGTACCCGCCCCCCTCACCTTTACATTAGGTATCTACAGTACCCACCTTTACATTAGGTATCTACAGTACCCCCCCCCCCTCCCCTTTACATTAGGTATCTACAGTACCCCCCCCCCCTCCCCTTTACATTAGATATCTACAGTACCCGCCCCCCTCACCTTTACATTAGGTATCTACAGTACCCCCCTTTACATTAGGTATCTACAGTACCCCCCTTTACATTAGGTATCTACAGTACCCCCCCTTTACATTAGGTATCTACAGTACCCCCCCTTTACATTAGGTATCTACAGTACCCCCCCTCCCCTTTACATTAGGTATCTACAGTACCCCCCCCCTCCCCTTTACATTAGGTATCTACAGTACCCGCCCCCCTCACCTTTACATTAGGTATCTACAGTACCCACCTTTACATTAGGTATCTACAGTACCCCCCCCCTCCCCTTTACATTAGGTATCTACAGTACCCCCCCCCCCTCCCCTTTACATTAGATATCTACAGTACCCGCCCCCCTCACCTTTACATTAGGTATCTACAGTACCCACCTTTACATTAGGTATCTACAGTACCCCCCCCCCCTCCCCTTTACATTAGGTATCTACAGTACCCCCCCCCCCCTCCCCTTTACATTAGGTATCTACAGTACCCGCCCCCCTCACCTTTACATTAGGTATCTACAGTACCCACCTTTACATTAGGTATCTACAGTACCCCCCCCCCCTCCCCTTTACATTAGGTATCTACAGTACCCCCCCCCCCCCCTCCCCTTTACATTAGATATCTACAGTACCCGCCCCCCTCACCTTTACATTAGGTATCTACAGTACCCCCCTTTACATTAGGTATCTACAGTACCCCCCTTTACATTAGGTATCTACAGTACCCCCCCTTTACATTAGGTATCTACAGTACCCCCCCTCCCCTTTACATTAGGTATCTACAGTACCCCCCCTCCCCTTTACATTAGGTATCTACAGTACCCCCCCCCTCACCTTTACATTAGGTATCTACAGTACCCCCCCTCACCTTTACATTAGGTATCTACAGTACCCCCCCCTCACCTTTACATTAGGTATCTACAGTACCCCCCCTCCTTTACATTAGGTATCTACAGTACCCCCCCTCACCTTTATATTAGGTATCTACAGTACCCCCCCCCCCTCCCCTTTACATTAGGTATCTACAGTACCCCCCCCCTCCCCTTTACATTAGGTATCTACAGTACCCGCCCCCCTCACCTTTACATTAGGTATCTACAGTACCCACCTTTACATTAGGTATCTACAGTACCCCCCCCCCCTCCCCTTTACATTAGGTATCTACAGTACCCCCCCCCCCTCCCCTTTACATTAGATATCTACAGTACCCGCCCCCCTCACCTTTACATTAGGTATCTACAGTACCCACCTTTACATTAGGTATCTACAGTACCCCCCCCTCCCCTTTACATTAGGTATCTACAGTACCCCCCCCTCCCCTTTACATTAGGTATCTACAGTACCCACCTTTACATTAGGTATCTACAGTACCCCCCCCTCCCCTTTACATTAGGTATCTACAGTACCCCCCCCCCTCACCTTTACATTAGGTATCTACAGTACCCCCCTCACCTTTACATTAGGTATCTACAGTACCCCCCCCTCACCTTTACATTAGGTATCTACGGAACCCCACCTTTACATTAGGTATCTACAGTACCCCCCCTTTACATTAGGTATCTACAGTACCCCCCCCCCCCCTCACCTTTACATTAGGTATCTACAGTACCCCCCCACCCCCCTCACCTTTACATTAGGTATCTACAGTACCCCCCCCCCCTCCCCTTTACATTAGATATCTACAGTACCCGCCCCCCTCACCTTTACATTAGGTATCTACAGTACCCACCTTTACATTAGGTATCTACAGTACCCCCCCCTCCCCTTTACATTAGGTATCTACAGTACCCCCCCCTCCCCTTTACATTAGGTATCTACAGTACCCACCTTTACATTAGGTATCTACAGTACCCCCCCCTCCCCTTTACATTAGGTATCTACAGTACCCCCCCCCCTCACCTTTACATTAGGTATCTACAGTACCCCCCCTCACCTTTACATTAGGTATCTACAGTACCCCCCCCTCACCTTTACATTAGGTATCTACGGAACCCCACCTTTACATTAGGTATCTACAGTACCCCCCCTTTACATTAGGTATCTACAGTACCCCCCCCCCCCCCCTCACCTTTACATTAGGTATCTACAGTACCCCCCCACCCCCCTCACCTTTACATTAGGTATCTACAGTACCCCCCCCCCCCCCTCACCTTTACATTAGGTATCTACAGTACCCCCCTCACCTTTACATTAGGTATCTACAGTACCCCCCCTCCCCTTTACATTAGGTATCTACAGTACCCCCCCTCCCCTTTACATTAGGTATCTACAGTACCCCCCCCCCTCACCTTTACATTAGGTATCTACAGTACCCCCCCTCACCTTTACATTAGGTATCTACAGTACCCCCCCCTCACCTTTACATTAGGTATCTACAGTACCCCCCCTCCTTTACATTAGGTATCTACAGTACCCCCCCTCACCTTTATATTAGGTATCTACAGTACCCCCCCCCCCTCCCCTTTACATTAGGTATCTACAGTACCCCCCCCCTCCCCTTTACATTAGGTATCTACAGTACCCGCCCCCCTCACCTTTACATTAGGTATCTACAGTACCCACCTTTACATTAGGTATCTACAGTACCCCCCCCCCCTCCCCTTTACATTAGGTATCTACAGTACCCCCCCCCCCTCCCCTTTACATTAGATATCTACAGTACCCGCCCCCCTCACCTTTACATTAGGTATCTACAGTACCCACCTTTACATTAGGTATCTACAGTACCCCCCCCTCCCCTTTACATTAGGTATCTACAGTACCCCCCCCTCCCCTTTACATTAGGTATCTACAGTACCCACCTTTACATTAGGTATCTACAGTACCCCCCCCTCCCCTTTACATTAGGTATCTACAGTACCCCCCCCCCTCACCTTTACATTAGGTATCTACAGTACCCCCCTCACCTTTACATTAGGTATCTACAGTACCCCCCCCCCTCACCTTTACATTAGGTATCTACGGAACCCCACCTTTACATTAGGTATCTACAGTACCCCCCCTTTACATTAGGTATCTACAGTACCCCCCCCCCCCTCACCTTTACATTAGGTATCTACAGTACCCCCCCACCCCCCTCACCTTTACATTAGGTATCTACAGTACCCCCCCCCCCTCCCCTTTACATTAGATATCTACAGTACCCGCCCCCCTCACCTTTACATTAGGTATCTACAGTACCCACCTTTACATTAGGTATCTACAGTACCCCCCCCTCCCCTTTACATTAGGTATCTACAGTACCCCCCCCTCCCCTTTACATTAGGTATCTACAGTACCCACCTTTACATTAGGTATCTACAGTACCCCCCCCTCCCCTTTACATTAGGTATCTACAGTACCCCCCCCCCTCACCTTTACATTAGGTATCTACAGTACCCCCCCTCACCTTTACATTAGGTATCTACAGTACCCCCCCCTCACCTTTACATTAGGTATCTACGGAACCCCACCTTTACATTAGGTATCTACAGTACCCCCCCTTTACATTAGGTATCTACAGTACCCCCCCCCCCCCTCACCTTTACATTAGGTATCTACAGTACCCCCCCACCCCCCTCACCTTTACATTAGGTATCTACAGTACCCCCCCCCCCCCCCTCACCTTTACATTAGGTATCTACAGTACCCCCTGCCCCCCCCCCCCCCCCCCCCCCCCCCCCCCTCTCTCCCCCTCACCTTTACGTTAGCCGAGGTCAACATCAGGTCTCTCAGAGGGCCGTAGTGGTCAGAGGGGAACACATGGTCCTCAGTGTAAACAATGTTTAAACGAAGAGAACCCAACTCATCCACTTTCACCGGCTTCCCTCCATTATCCCTGGGCTGCAGAAAGTACCTAGGGAGGAGGGGAGGATGAAGAGAGAGAGAGGAGGGGAGGATGGAGAGAGAGAGGAGGATGGAGAGAGAGAGGAGGAGAGGAGGAGAGGATGGAGAGAGAGAGGAGGGGAGGATGGAGAGAGAGAGAGAGGAGGATGGAGAGAGAGATGAGGAGGGGAGGATGGAAAGAGAGAGAGAGGAGGCGAGGATGGAGAGAGAGAGGAGGAGAGGAGGAGAGGATGGAGAGAGAGGGAGAGAGAGAGAGGAGGATGGAGAGAGAGAGGAGGATGAAGAGAGAGAGAGGAGGATGGAGAGAGAGAGGAGGATGGAGAGAGAAAGGAGGAGAGGAGGGGAGGATGAGAGGATGAGAGAGAGAGGAGGATGGAGAGAGAGAGAAAGGAGGATGGAGAGAAAGAGAGAGAGGAGGATGGAGAGAGAGAGAGAGGAAGATGGAGAGAGTGAGGATGAGAGAAAAGGAGGATGGAGAGAGAAAGAGGGAGGAGACGATGGAGAGAAGGGGGAGGATGGAGAGAGAGATGATGGGAGGATGGAGAGAGAGGGGGAGAGGAGGATGGAGAGAGGAGGGAGGACGGAGAGAGAAAGAGAGAGAGAGGAAGGAAGGAGGGGAGGATGGAGAGAGAGGTAGAGAGAAAGGTAAGGAGTGAAAAAAGAGAGATAGATGTTGTCATGTCTCACCAAGCGTTGTGGACCCAGACACAGACAGACAGACAGACAGACAGACAGACAGAGACAGAGAGAGACTGACAGACAGACAGACCGACAGACAGACAGACAGACAGACAGACAGACAGACAGATATCCAACATGTTATCATGTCTCACCATGCGTCGTGGACCCAGACACAGACAGACAGACAGACAGACAGACAGACAGACAGACAGATATCCAACATGTTGTCATGTCTCACCATGCGTCGTGGACCCCAGCCTGTCCCAGGGCCCTCAGAGGAACTCTGACCCCTCCCAGGAACTCATCCCCAAACTTCAGGTTACTGGCATTCCACAGGTCAACCCTGCATACAGAGAGATAGAGTCAGACTCACAACACACACACACACACACACACACGCACGCACGCACACACACACACACACACACTCTCTATTTGTGTGTAGACCTGGCTCTGTGAAACACACACAGACACATAGACACACAGACTCACCTCAGAGCCAGCTTGTCAACACCCTCCTCCTCCACATCAAACTGTCTCTTGGTGTGACTAAGAGGTCGTGTCACCTGCAGGACAGAGACAGAGACAGAGACCGAGTTACTTAGAGGCTACAAACTGTCTCTTGGTGTGACTAAGAGGTTGTGTCACCTGCAGAACAGAGACAGAGACAGAGTTACTTAGAGGCTACAAACTGTCTCTTGGTGTGACTAAGAGGTCGTGTCACCTGCAGGACAGAGACAGAGACAGAGACAGAGTTACTTAGAGGCTACAAACTGTCTCTTGGTGTGACTAAGAGGTCGTGTCACCTGCAGGACAGAGACAGAGACCGACTTACATAGAGGCACCACAGGTAGCCTAGTGGTTAGAGCGTTGGACTAGTAACCGTAAGGTTGCTGGATCGAATCCCCGAGCTGACAAGGTAAAAATCTGTTGTTCTGCCTCTGAGCAAGGCAGTTAACCCACCGTTCCCCGATTAAGGCAGCCCCCCCGCACCTCTCTGATTCAGAGGGCTTGGGTTAAATGAGGAAGACACATTTCAGTTGAATGCATTCAGTTGGACAACTGACTAGGTATCCCCACTTTCCCCACAGGGCTCTTACTAGAACCACCAGCACCACAGGGCTCTTCTCAGAACCACCAGCACCACAGGGCTCCTCTCAGAACCACCAGCACCACAGGGCTCCTCTCAGAACCACCAGCACCACAGGGCTCTTCTCAGAACCACCAGCACCACAGGGCTCCTCTCAGAACCACCAGCACCACAGGGCTCTTCTTAGAACCACCAGCACCACAGGGCTCTTCTCAGAACCACCAGCACCACAGGGCTCTTCGCAGAACTACCAGCACCACAGGGCTCTTCTCAGAACCACCAGCACCACAGGGCTCTTCTCAGAACCACCAGCACCACAGGGCTCTTCTCAGAACCACCAGCACCACAGGGCTCTTCTTAGAACCACCAGCACCACAGGGCTCTTCTCAGAACCACCAGCACCACAGGGCTCTTCGCAGAACTACCAGCACCACAGGGCTCTTCTCAGAACCACCAGCACCACAGGGCTCTTCTTAGAACTACCAGCACCACAGGGCTCTTCTCAGAACTACCAGCACCACAGGGCTCTTCTTAGAACCACCAGCACCACAGGGCTCTTCTCAGAACCACCAGCACCACAGGGCTCTTCTCAGAACTACCAGCACCACAGGGCTCTTCTCAGAACCACCAGCACCACAGGGCTCTTCGCAGAACCACCAGCACCACAACAGAGAGGGGAAGCCAAAGGGTGTGGACACAAACTCCTTCAACCAAAACCCCAACCTGTAGTTAACCTAAAGTACAGTGCACATCCTCAGACCCCATACTGAGGACTGAATAACTGAACAAGTAGTGTCCGTCCCTCAGTCAGAAGAAGGAAACGCTCTGTTTACCAACCTCCCCTCCTCTCACCTCAAAGTAGACAGATAGCACTCCCCTCAAAGTAGACAGACAGCACCAACCTCTCCTCCCCTCAAAGTAGACAGATAGCACCAACCTCTCCTCCCCTCAAAGTAGACAGACAGCACCAACCTCCCCTCCCCTCAAAGTAGACAAACAGCACCAACCTCCCCTCCTCTCAAAGTAGACAAACAGCACCAACCTCCCCTCCCCTCAAAGTAGACAAACAGCACCAACCTCTCCTCCCCTCAAAGTAGACAAACAGCACCAACCTCTCCTCCCCTCAAAGTAGACAGACAGCACCAACCTCCCCTCACCTCACAGTAGACAGATAGCATCAACCTCCCCTCACCTCAAAGTAAACAGATAG
>NC_092153.1:3834253-3861753 GCF_045791955.1 Oncorhynchus clarkii lewisi
ATTTCAACAGAGAATAAGACTCATTCCAAAAGAGAATAGGACTCATTTCAACAGAGAATAGGACTCATCCCAATAGAACAGAGAATAGGACTCTTTCAAAAAGAGAATAGGACTCATTCCAACAGAACAGAGAATAGGACTCATTCCAACAGAGAATAGGACTCATTTCAACAGAGAATAAGACTCATTCCAAAAGAGAATAGGACTCATTTCAACAGAGAATAGGACTCATTCCAATAGAACAGAGAATATGACTCATTCCAACAGAGAATAGGACTCATTCCAACAGAGAATATGACTCATTCCAATAGAACAGAGAATAGGACTCATTCCAACAGAGAATAGGACTCATTCCAACAGAACAGAGAATAGGACTCATTCCAACAGAGAATAGGACTCATTCCAATAGAACAGAGAATAGGACTCATTCCAATAGAACAGAGAATAGGACTCATTCCAACAGAGAATAGGACTCATTCCAATCCAACAGAGAATAGGACTCATTCCAATAGAACAGAGAATAGGACTCATTCCAATAGAACAGAGAATAGGACTCATTCCAACAAAGAATAGGACTCATTCCAACAGAGAATAGGACTCATTCCAATAGAACAGAGAATAGGACTCATTCCAACAGAGAATAGGACTCATTCCAATAGAATAGAGAATAGGACTCATTCCAATAGAGAATAGGACTCATTCCAATAGAACAGAGAATAGGACTCATTCCAATAGAGAATAGGACTCATTCCAATAGAACAGAGAATAGGACTCATTCCAACAGAGAATAGGACTCATTCCAACAGAGAATAGGACTCATTCCAATAGAACAGAGAATAGGACTCATTCCAATAGAGAATAGGACTCATTCCAATAAAACAGAGAATAGGACTCATTCCAACAGAGAATAGGACTCATTCCAACAGAGAATAGGACTCATTCCAATAGAGAATAGGACTCATTCCAACAGAGAATAGGACTCATTCCAATAGAACAGAGAATAGGACTCATTCCAACAGAGAATAGGACTCATTCCAACAGAGAATAGGACTCATTCCAATAGAACAGAGAATAGGACTCATTCCAATAGAGAATAGGACTCATTCCAACAGAGAATAGGACTCATTCCAATAGAACAGAGAATAGGACTCATTCCAACAGAGAATAGGACTCATTCCAACAGAGAATAGGACTCATTCCAATCCAACAGAGAATAGGACTCATTCCAACAGAGAATAGGACTCATTCCAATAGAACAGAGAATAGGACTCATTCCAATAGAGAATAGGACTCATTCCAATAAAACAGAGAATAGGACTCATTCCAACAGAGAATAGGACTCATTCCAACAGAGAATAGGACTCATTTCAACAGAGAATAAGACTCATTCCAAAAGAGAATAGGACTCATTTCAACAGAGAATAGGACTCATCCCAATAGAACAGAGAATAGGACTCTTTCAAAAAGAGAATAGGACTCATTCCAACAGAACAGAGAATAGGACTCATTCCAACAGAGAATAGGACTCATTTCAACAGAGAATAAGACTCATTCCAAAAGAGAATAGGACTCATTTCAACAGAGAATAGGACTCATTCCAATAGAACAGAGAATATGACTCATTCCAACAGAGAATAGGACTCATTCCAACAGAGAATATGACTCATTCCAATAGAACAGAGAATAGGACTCATTCCAACAGAGAATAGGACTCATTCCAACAGAACAGAGAATAGGACTCATTCCAACAGAGAATAGGACTCATTCCAATAGAACAGAGAATAGGACTCATTCCAATAGAACAGAGAATAGGACTCATTCCAACAGAGAATAGGACTCATTCCAATCCAACAGAGAATAGGACTCATTCCAATAGAACAGAGAATAGGACTCATTCCAATAGAACAGAGAATAGGACTCATTCCAACAAAGAATAGGACTCATTCCAACAGAGAATAGGACTCATTCCAATAGAACAGAGAATAGGACTCATTCCAACAGAGAATAGGACTCATTCCAATAGAATAGAGAATAGGACTCATTCCAATAGAGAATAGGACTCATTCCAATAGAACAGAGAATAGGACTCATTCCAATAGAGAATAGGACTCATTCCAATAGAACAGAGAATAGGACTCATTCCAACAGAGAATAGGACTCATTCCAACAGAGAATAGGACTCATTCCAATAGAACAGAGAATAGGACTCATTCCAATAGAGAATAGGACTCATTCCAATAAAACAGAGAATAGGACTCATTCCAACAGAGAATAGGACTCATTCCAACAGAGAATAGGACTCATTCCAATAGAGAATAGGACTCATTCCAACAGAGAATAGGACTCATTCCAATAGAACAGAGAATAGGACTCATTCCAACAGAGAATAGGACTCATTCCAACAGAGAATAGGACTCATTCCAATAGAACAGAGAATAGGACTCATTCCAATAGAGAATAGGACTCATTCCAACAGAGAATAGGACTCATTCCAATAGAACAGAGAATAGGACTCATTCCAACAGAGAATAGGACTCATTCCAACAGAGAATAGGACTCATTCCAATCCAACAGAGAATAGGACTCATTCCAACAGAGAATAGGACTCATTCCAATAGAACAGAGAATAGGACTCATTCCAATAGAGAATAGGACTCATTCCAATAAAACAGAGAATAGGACTCATTCCAACAGAGAATAGGACTCATTCCAACAGAGAATAGGACTCATTCCATTCCAACAAAGAATAGGACTCATTCCAACAGAGAATAGGACTCATTCCAACAGAGAATAGGACTCATTCCAACAGAGAATAGGACTCAATCCAATAGAGAATAGGACTCATTCCAACAGAGAATAGGACTCATTCCAATAGAACAGAGAATAGGACTCATTCCAACAGAGAATAGGGCTCATTCCAACAGAACAGAGAATAGGACTCATTCCAACAGAGAATAGGACTCGTTCCAACAGAGAATAGGACTCATTCCAATAGAACAAAGAATAGGACTCATTCCAACAGAGAATAGGACTCATTCCAACAGAGAATAGGACTCATTCCAACAGAGAATAGGACTCTTTCCAAAAGAGAATAGGACTCATTCCAACAGAACAGAGAATAGGACTCATTCCAATAGAACAAAGAATAGGACTCATTCCAACAGAGAATAGGACTCATTCCAATAGAGAATAGGACTCATTCCAATAGAACAGAGAATAGGACTCATTCCAACAGAGAATAGGACTCATTCCAATAGAACAGAGAATAGGACTCATTCCAATAGAGAATAGGACTCATTCCAACAGAGAATAGGACTCATTCCAACAGAGAATAGGACTCATTCCAACAGAGAATAGGACTCATTCCAACAGAACAGAGAATAGGACTCATTCCAACAGAACAGAGAATAGGACTCATTCCAACAGAACAGAGAATAGGACTCATTCCAACAGAACAGAGAATAGGACTCATTCCAATAGAACAGAGAATAGGACTCATTCCAATAAAACAGAGAATAGGACTCATTCCAACAGAGAATAGGACTCATTCCAACAGAGAATAGGACTCATTCCAACAGAGAATATGACTCATTCCAACAGAGAATAGGACTCATTCCAATAGAGAATAGGACTCATTCCAATAGAGAATAGGACTCATTCCAATAGAACAGAGAATAGGATTCATTCCAACAGAGAATAGGACTCATTCCAACAGAACAGAGAATAGGACTCATTCCAATATAACAGAGAATAGGACTCATTCCAACAGAGAATATGACTCATTCCAACAGAGAATAGGACTCATTCCAACAGAACAGAGAATAGGACTCTTTCCAAAAGAGAATAGGACTCATTCCAACAGAACAGAGAATAGGACTCATTCCAACAGAGAATATGACTCATTCCAACAGAGAATAGGACTCATTCCAACAGAACAGAGAATAGGACTCATTCCAATAGAGAATATGACTCATTCCAACAGAGAATAGGACTCATTTCAACAGAGAATAAGACTCATTCCAAAAGAGAATAGGACTCATTTCAACAGAGAATAGGACTCATTCCAATAGAACAGAGAATAGGACTCATTCCAACAGAGAATAGGACTCATTTCAACAGAGAATAAGACTCATTCCAAAAGAGAATAGGACTCATTTCAACAGAGAATAGGACTCATCCCAATAGAACAGAGAATAGGACTCATTCCAACAGAGAATAGGACTCATTCCAACAGAGAATAGGACTCATTCTAATAGAACAGAGAATAGGACTCATTCCAATAGAGAATAGGACTCATTCCAACAGAGAATAGGACTCATTCCAATAGAACAGAGAATAGGACTCATTCCAACAGAGAATAGGACTCATTCCAACAGAGAATAGGACTCATTCCAATCCAACAGAGAATAGGACTCATTCCAACAGAGAATAGGACTCATTCCAATAGAACAGAGAATAGGACTCATTCCAATAGAGAATAGGACTCATTCCAATAAAACAGAGAATAGGACTCATTCCAACAGAGAATAGGACTCATTCCAACAGAGAATAGGACTCATTCCATTCCAACAAAGAATAGGACTCATTCCAACAGAGAATAGGACTCATTCCAACAGAGAATAGGACTCATTCCAACAGAGAATAGGACTCAATCCAATAGAGAATAGGACTCATTCCAACAGAGAATAGGACTCATTCCAATAGAACAGAGAATAGGACTCATTCCAACAGAGAATAGGGCTCATTCCAACAGAACAGAGAATAGGACTCATTCCAACAGAGAATAGGACTCGTTCCAACAGAGAATAGGACTCATTCCAATAGAACAAAGAATAGGACTCATTCCAACAGAGAATAGGACTCATTCCAACAGAGAATAGGACTCATTCCAACAGAGAATAGGACTCTTTCCAAAAGAGAATAGGACTCATTCCAACAGAACAGAGAATAGGACTCATTCCAATAGAACAAAGAATAGGACTCATTCCAACAGAGAATAGGACTCATTCCAATAGAGAATAGGACTCATTCCAATAGAACAGAGAATAGGACTCATTCCAACAGAGAATAGGACTCATTCCAATAGAACAGAGAATAGGACTCATTCCAATAGAGAATAGGACTCATTCCAACAGAGAATAGGACTCATTCCAACAGAGAATAGGACTCATTCCAACAGAGAATAGGACTCATTCCAACAGAACAGAGAATAGGACTCATTCCAACAGAACAGAGAATAGGACTCATTCCAACAGAACAGAGAATAGGACTCATTCCAACAGAACAGAGAATAGGACTCATTCCAATAGAACAGAGAATAGGACTCATTCCAATAAAACAGAGAATAGGACTCATTCCAACAGAGAATAGGACTCATTCCAACAGAGAATAGGACTCATTCCAACAGAGAATATGACTCATTCCAACAGAGAATAGGACTCATTCCAATAGAGAATAGGACTCATTCCAATAGAGAATAGGACTCATTCCAATAGAACAGAGAATAGGATTCATTCCAACAGAGAATAGGACTCATTCCAACAGAACAGAGAATAGGACTCATTCCAATATAACAGAGAATAGGACTCATTCCAACAGAGAATATGACTCATTCCAACAGAGAATAGGACTCATCCCAATAGAACAGAGAATAGGACTCATTCCAACAGAGAATAGGACTCATTCCAACAGAGAATAGGACTCATTCTAATAGAACAGAGAATAGGACTCATTCCAATAGAGAATAGGACTCATTCCAACAGAGAATAGGACTCATTCCAATAGAACAGAGAATAGGACTCATTCCAACAGAGAATAGGACTCATTCCAACAGAGAATAGGACTCATTCCAATCCAACAGAGAATAGGACTCATTCCAACAGAGAATAGGACTCATTCCAATAGAACAGAGAATAGGACTCATTCCAATAGAGAATAGGACTCATTCCAATAAAACAGAGAATAGGACTCATTCCAACAGAGAATAGGACTCATTCCAACAGAGAATAGGACTCATTCCATTCCAACAAAGAATAGGACTCATTCCAACAGAGAATAGGACTCATTCCAACAGAGAATAGGACTCATTCCAACAGAGAATAGGACTCAATCCAATAGAGAATAGGACTCATTCCAACAGAGAATAGGACTCATTCCAATAGAACAGAGAATAGGACTCATTCCAACAGAGAATAGGGCTCATTCCAACAGAACAGAGAATAGGACTCATTCCAACAGAGAATAGGACTCGTTCCAACAGAGAATAGGACTCATTCCAATAGAACAAAGAATAGGACTCATTCCAACAGAGAATAGGACTCATTCCAACAGAGAATAGGACTCATTCCAACAGAGAATAGGACTCTTTCCAAAAGAGAATAGGACTCATTCCAACAGAACAGAGAATAGGACTCATTCCAATAGAACAAAGAATAGGACTCATTCCAACAGAGAATAGGACTCATTCCAATAGAGAATAGGACTCATTCCAATAGAACAGAGAATAGGACTCATTCCAACAGAGAATAGGACTCATTCCAATAGAACAGAGAATAGGACTCATTCCAATAGAGAATAGGACTCATTCCAACAGAGAATAGGACTCATTCCAACAGAGAATAGGACTCATTCCAACAGAGAATAGGACTCATTCCAACAGAACAGAGAATAGGACTCATTCCAACAGAACAGCGAATAGGACTCATTCCAACAGAACAGAGAATAGGACTCATTCCAACAGAACAGAGAATAGGACTCATTCCAATAGAACAGAGAATAGGACTCATTCCAATAAAACAGAGAATAGGACTCATTCCAACAGAGAATAGGACTCATTCCAACAGAGAATAGGACTCATTCCAACAGAGAATATGACTCATTCCAACAGAGAATAGGACTCATTCCAATAGAGAATAGGACTCATTCCAATAGAGAATAGGACTCATTCCAACAGAGAATATGACTCATTCCAACAGAGAATAGGACTCATTCCAACAGAACAGAGAATAGGACTCTTTCCAAAAGAGAATAGGACTCATTCCAACAGAACAGAGAATAGGACTCATTCCAACAGAGAATATGACTCATTCCAACAGAGAATAGGACTCATTCCAACAGAACAGAGAATAGGACTCATTCCAATAGAGAATATGACTCATTCCAACAGAGAATAGGACTCATTTCAACAGAGAATAAGACTCATTCCAAAAGAGAATAGGACTCATTTCAACAGAGAATAGGACTCATTCCAATAGAACAGAGAATAGGACTCATTCCAACAGAGAATAGGACTCATTTCAACAGAGAATAAGACTCATTCCAAAAGAGAATAGGACTCATTTCAACAGAGAATAGGACTCATCCCAATAGAACAGAGAATAGGACTCTTTCAAAAAGAGAATAGGACTCATTCCAACAGAACAGAGAATAGGACTCATTCCAACAGAGAATAGGACTCATTTCAACAGAGAATAAGACTCATTCCAAAAGAGAATAGGACTCATTTCAACAGAGAATAGGACTCATTCCAATAGAACAGAGAATAGGACTCATTCCAACAGAGAATAGGACTCATTCCAACAGAGAATAGGACTCATTCCAACAGAACAGAGAATAGGACTCATTCCAACAGAGAATAGGACTCATTCCAATAGAACAGAGAATAGGACTCATTCCAATAGAACAGAGAATAGGACTCATTCCAATAGAACAGAGAATAGGACTCATTCCAATAAAACAGAGAATAGGACTCATTCCAATAGAACAAAGAATAGGACTCATTCCAACAAAGAATAGGACTCATTCCAACAGAGAAAAGGACTCATTCCAACAGAGAATAGGACTCATTCCAATAGAACAGAGAATAGGACTCATTCCAACAAAGAATAGGACTCATTCCAACAGAGAATAGGACTCATTCCAACAGAGAATAGGACTCATTCCAACAGAGAATAGGACTCATCCCAATAGAACAGAGAATAGGACTCATTCCAATAGAGAATATGACTCATTCCAATAGAACAGAGAATAGGACTCATTCCAACAGAGAATAGGACTCATTCCAACAGAGAATAGGACTCATTCCAATAGAGAATATGACTCATTCCAATAGAACAGAGAATAGGACTATTTCCAATAGAGAATAGGACTCATTCCAACAGAGAATAGGACTCTTTCCAAAAGAGAATAGGACTCATTTCAACAGAGAATAAGACTCATTCCAAAAGAGAATAGGACTCATTTCAACAGAGAATAGGACTCATTCCAATAGAACAGAGAATAGGACTCATTCCAATAGAACAAAGAATAGGACTCATTCCAACAGAGAATAGGACTCATTCCAACAGAGAATAGGACTCATCCCAATAGAACAGAGAATAGGACTCATTCCAACAGAGAATATGACTCATTCCAATAGAACAGAGAATAGGACTCATTCCAACAGAGAATAGGACTCATTCCAATAGAACAGAGAATAGGACTCATTCCAATAGAGAATAGGACTCATTCCAATAGAACAGAGAATAGGACTCATTCCAACAGAGAATAGGACTCATCCCAATAGAACAGAGAAAAGGACTCATTCCAATAGAGAATAGGACTCATTCCAATAGAACAGAGAATAGGACTCATTCCAACAGAGAATAGGACTCATCCCAATAGAACAGAGAATAGGACTCATTCCAATAGAGAATAGGACTCATTCCAATAGAACAGAGAATAGGACTCATTCCAACAGAGAATAGGACTCATTCCAACAGAGAATAGGACTCATCCCAATAGAGAATAGGACTCATTCCAACAGAGAATAGGACTCATTCCAACAGAGAATAGGACTCATTCCAATAGAACAGAGAATAGGACTCATTCCAACAGAGAATAGGACTCATTCCAACAGAACAGAGAATAGGACTCATTCCAACAGAGAATAGGACTCATTCCAATAGAACAGAGAATAGGACTCATTCCAATAGAACAGAGAATAGGACTCATTCCAATAGAACAGAGAATAGGACTCATTCCAATAAAACAGAGAATAGGACTCATTCCAATAGAACAAAGAATAGGACTCATTCCAACAAAGAATAGGACTCATTCCAACAGAGAAAAGGACTCATTCCAACAGAGAATAGGACTCATTCCAATAGAACAGAGAATAGGACTCATTCCAACAAAGAATAGGACTCATTCCAACAGAGAATAGGACTCATTCCAACAGAGAATAGGACTCATTCCAACAGAGAATAGGACTCATCCCAATAGAACAGAGAATAGGACTCATTCCAATAGAGAATATGACTCATTCCAATAGAACAGAGAATAGGACTCATTCCAACAGAGAATAGGACTCATTCCAACAGAGAATAGGACTCATTCCAATAGAGAATATGACTCATTCCAATAGAACAGAGAATAGGACTATTTCCAATAGAGAATAGGACTCATTCCAACAGAGAATAGGACTCTTTCCAAAAGAGAATAGGACTCATTTCAACAGAGAATAAGACTCATTCCAAAAGAGAATAGGACTCATTTCAACAGAGAATAGGACTCATTCCAATAGAACAGAGAATAGGACTCATTCCAATAGAACAAAGAATAGGACTCATTCCAACAGAGAAAAGGACTCATTCCAACAGAGAATAGGACTCATCCCAATAGAACAGAGAATAGGACTCATTCCAACAGAGAATATGACTCATTCCAATAGAACAGAGAATAGGACTCATTCCAACAGAGAATAGGACTCATTCCAATAGAACAGAGAATAGGACTCATTCCAATAGAGAATAGGACTCATTCCAATAGAACAGAGAATAGGACTCATTCCAACAGAGAATAGGACTCATCCCAATAGAACAGAGAAAAGGACTCATTCCAATAGAGAATAGGACTCATTCCAATAGAACAGAGAATAGGACTCATTCCAACAGAGAATAGGACTCAGCCCAATAGAACAGAGAATAGGACTCATTCCAATAGAGAATAGGACTCATTCCAATAGAACAGAGAATAGGACTCATTCCAACAGAGAATAGGACTCATTCCAACAGAGAATAGGACTCATCCCAATAGAGAATAGGACTCATTCCAACAGAGAATAGGACTCATTCCAACAGAGAATAGGACTCATTCCAATAGAACAGAGAATAGGACTCATTCCAACAGAGAATAGGACTCATTCCAATAAAACAGAGAATAGGACTCGTTCCAATAGAGAATAGGACTCATTCCAATAGAACAGAGAATAGGACTCATTCCAATAGAGAATAGAACTCATTCCAACAGAGAATAGGACTCATTCCAATAGAACAGAGAATAGGACTCATTCCAATAGAACAGAGAATAGGACTCATTCCAACAGAGAATAGGACTCATTCCAACAGAGAATAGGACTCATTCCAACAGAGAATAGGACTCATTCCAACAGAGAACAGGACTCATTCCAATAGAACAGAGAATAGGACTCATTCCAATAGAACAGAGAATAGGACTCATTCCAACAGAGAATAGGACTCATTCCAACAGAGAATAGGACTCATCCCAATAGAACAGAGAATAGGACTCATTCCAATAGAGAATAGGACTCATTCCAATAGAACAGAGAATAGGACTCATTCCAATAGAACAGAGAATAGGACTCATTCCAACAGAGAATAGGACTCATTCCAACAGAGAATAGGACTCATTCCAACAGAGAATAGGACTCATTCCAAAAGAGAATAGGACTCATTTCAACAGAGAATAAGACTCATTCCAATAGAACAGAGAATAGGACTGATTCCAATAGAGAATAGGACTCATTCCAACAGAGAATAGGACTCATTCCAATAGAACAGAGAATAGGACTCATTCCAATAGAACAGAGAATAGGACTCATTCTAATAGAACAGAGAATAGGACTCGTTCCAACAGAGAATAGGACTCATTCCAACAGAGAATAGGATTCATTCCAAAAGAGAATAGGACTCATTTCAACAGAGAATAAGACTCATTCCAATAGAACAGAGAATAGGACTGATTCCAATAGAGAATAGGACACATTCCAACAGAGAATAGGACTAATTCCAATAGAACAGAGAATAGGACTCATTCCAATAGAACAGAGAATAGGACTCATTCCAATAGAACAGAGAATAGGACTCATTCTAATAGAACAAAGAATAGGACTCATTCCAAAAGAGAATAGGACTCATTCCAATCCAACAGAGAATAGGACTCATTCCAATAGAACAGAGAATAGGACTCATTCCAACAGAGAATAGGACTCATTGAAACAGAGAATAGGACTCATTCCAACAGAGAATAGGACTCATTCCAATAGAACAGAGAATAGGACTCATTCCAATAGAACAGAGAATAGGACTCATTCCAATAGAACAAAGAATAGGACTCATTCCAACAGAGAATAGGACTCATTCCAACAGAGAATAGGACTCATTCCAACAGAGAATAGGACTCATTCCAATAGAACAAAGAATAGGACTAATTCCAACAGAGAATAGGACTCATTCCAACAGAGAATAGGACTCATTCCAACAGAGAATAGGACTCATTCCAACAGAGAATAGGACTCATTCCAACAGAGAATAGGACTCATTCCAACAGAGAATAGGACTCATTCCAACAGAGAATAGGACTCATTCCAATAGAACAGAGAATAGGACTCATTCCAATCCAACAGAGAATAGGACTCATTCCAATAGAGAATAGGACTCATTCCAACAGAGAATAGGACTCATTCCAACAGAGAATAGGACTCATTCCAATAGAACAGAGAATAGGACTCATTCCAATAGAACAGAGAATAGGACTCATTCCAATAGAACAAAGAATAGGACTCATTCCAATAGAGAATATGACTCATTCCAATAGAACAGAGAATAGGACTCAATCCAACAGAGAATAGGACTCATTCCAACAGAGAATAGGACTCATTCCAACAGAGAATAGGACTCATTCCAATAGAGAATAGGACTCATTCCAACAGAGAATAGGACTCATTCCAATAAAACAAAGAATAGGACTCATTCCAATAGAGAATAGGACTCATTCCAATAGAACAGAGAATAGGACTCAATCCAATAGAACAGAGAATAGGACTCATTCCAACAGAATAGAGAATAGGACTCATTCCAATAGAGAATAGGACTCATTCCAATCCAACAGAGAATAGGACTCATTCCAACAGAGAATAGGACTCATTCCAATAGAACAGAGAATAGGACTCATTCCAACAGAATAGAGAATAGGACTCATTCCAATAGAACAAAGAATAGGACTCATTCCAATAGAACAAAGAATAGGACTCATTCCAATAGAGAATAGGACTCATTCCAATAGAACAGAGAATAGGACTCAATCCAATAGAACAGAGAATAGGACTCATTCCAACAGAATAGAGAATAGGACTCATTCCAATAGAGAATAGGACTCATTCCAATCCAACAGAGAATAGGACTCATTCCAATAGAACAGAGAATAGGACTCATTCCAACAGAGAATAGGACTCATTCCAACAGAGAATAGGACTCATTCCAATAGAACAGAGAATAGGACTCATTCCAACAGAGAATAGGACTCATTCCAACAGAGAATATGACTCATTCCAATAGAACAGAGAATAGGACTCATTCCAACAGAGAAAAGGACTCATTCCAACAGAGAATAGGACTCATTCCAATAGAACAGAGAATAGGACTCATTCCAACAAAGAATAGGACTCATTCCAACAGAGAATAGGACTCATTCCAACAGAGAATAGGACTCATTCCAACAGAGAATAGGACTCATCCCAATAGAACAGAGAATAGGACTCATTCCAATAGAGAATATGACTCATTCCAATAGAACAGAGAATAGGACTCATTCCAACAGAGAATAGGACTCATTCCAACAGAGAATAGGACTCATTCCAATAGAGAATATGACTCATTCCAATAGAACAGAGAATAGGACTATTTCCAATAGAGAATAGGACTCATTCCAACAGAGAATAGGACTCTTTCCAAAAGAGAATAGGACTCATTTCAACAGAGAATAAGACTCATTCCAAAAGAGAATAGGACTCATTTCAACAGAGAATAGGACTCATTCCAATAGAACAGAGAATAGGACTCATTCCAATAGAACAAAGAATAGGACTCATTCCAACAGAGAATAGGACTCATTCCAACAGAGAATAGGACTCATCCCAATAGAACAGAGAATAGGACTCATTCCAACAGAGAATATGACTCATTCCAATAGAACAGAGAATAGGACTCATTCCAACAGAGAATAGGACTCATTCCAATAGAACAGAGAATAGGACTCATTCCAATAGAGAATAGGACTCATTCCAATAGAACAGAGAATAGGACTCATTCCAACAGAGAATAGGACTCATCCCAATAGAACAGAGAAAAGGACTCATTCCAATAGAGAATAGGACTCATTCCAATAGAACAGAGAATAGGACTCATTCCAACAGAGAATAGGACTCATCCCAATAGAACAGAGAATAGGACTCATTCCAATAGAGAATAGGACTCATTCCAATAGAACAGAGAATAGGACTCATTCCAACAGAGAATAGGACTCATTCCAACAGAGAATAGGACTCATCCCAATAGAGAATAGGACTCATTCCAACAGAGAATAGGACTCATTCCAACAGAGAATAGGACTCATTCCAATAGAACAGAGAATAGGACTCATTCCAACAGAGAATAGGACTCATTCCAACAGAACAGAGAATAGGACTCATTCCAACAGAGAATAGGACTCATTCCAATAGAACAGAGAATAGGACTCATTCCAATAGAACAGAGAATAGGACTCATTCCAATAGAACAGAGAATAGGACTCATTCCAATAAAACAGAGAATAGGACTCATTCCAATAGAACAAAGAATAGGACTCATTCCAACAAAGAATAGGACTCATTCCAACAGAGAAAAGGACTCATTCCAACAGAGAATAGGACTCATTCCAATAGAACAGAGAATAGGACTCATTCCAACAAAGAATAGGACTCATTCCAACAGAGAATAGGACTCATTCCAACAGAGAATAGGACTCATTCCAACAGAGAATAGGACTCATCCCAATAGAACAGAGAATAGGACTCATTCCAATAGAGAATATGACTCATTCCAATAGAACAGAGAATAGGACTCATTCCAACAGAGAATAGGACTCATTCCAACAGAGAATAGGACTCATTCCAATAGAGAATATGACTCATTCCAATAGAACAGAGAATAGGACTATTTCCAATAGAGAATAGGACTCATTCCAACAGAGAATAGGACTCTTTCCAAAAGAGAATAGGACTCATTTCAACAGAGAATAAGACTCATTCCAAAAGAGAATAGGACTCATTTCAACAGAGAATAGGACTCATTCCAATAGAACAGAGAATAGGACTCATTCCAATAGAACAAAGAATAGGACTCATTCCAACAGAGAAAAGGACTCATTCCAACAGAGAATAGGACTCATCCCAATAGAACAGAGAATAGGACTCATTCCAACAGAGAATATGACTCATTCCAATAGAACAGAGAATAGGACTCATTCCAACAGAGAATAGGACTCATTCCAATAGAACAGAGAATAGGACTCATTCCAATAGAGAATAGGACTCATTCCAATAGAACAGAGAATAGGACTCATTCCAACAGAGAATAGGACTCATCCCAATAGAACAGAGAAAAGGACTCATTCCAATAGAGAATAGGACTCATTCCAATAGAACAGAGAATAGGACTCATTCCAACAGAGAATAGGACTCAGCCCAATAGAACAGAGAATAGGACTCATTCCAATAGAGAATAGGACTCATTCCAATAGAACAGAGAATAGGACTCATTCCAACAGAGAATAGGACTCATTCCAACAGAGAATAGGACTCATCCCAATAGAGAATAGGACTCATTCCAA
Organism: Oncorhynchus clarkii lewisi; assembly: GCF_045791955.1. Taxonomy (NCBI): domain Eukaryota; kingdom Metazoa; phylum Chordata; class Actinopteri; order Salmoniformes; family Salmonidae; genus Oncorhynchus; species Oncorhynchus clarkii. Next base: position 3,849,179 of record NC_092153.1, read on the forward strand.
CAGAGAATAGGACTCATTCCAACAGAGAATAGGACTCATTCCAATAGAACAGAGAATAGGACTCATTCCAACAGAGAATAGGACTCATTCCAATAAAACAGAGAATAGGACTCGTTCCAATAGAGAATAGGACTCATTCCAATAGAACAGAGAATAGGACTCATTCCAATAGAGAATAGAACTCATTCCAACAGAGAATAGGACTCATTCCAATAGAACAGAGAATAGGACTCATTCCAATAGAACAGAGAATAGGACTCATTCCAACAGAGAATAGGACTCATTCCAACAGAGAATAGGACTCATTCCAACAGAGAATAGGACTCATTCCAACAGAGAACAGGACTCATTCCAATAGAACAGAGAATAGGACTCATTCCAATAGAACAGAGAATAGGACTCATTCCAACAGAGAATAGGACTCATTCCAACAGAGAATAGGACTCATCCCAATAGAACAGAGAATAGGACTCATTCCAATAGAGAATAGGACTCATTCCAATAGAACAGAGAATAGGACTCATTCCAATAGAACAGAGAATAGGACTCATTCCAACAGAGAATAGGACTCATTCCAACAGAGAATAGGACTCATTCCAACAGAGAATAGGACTCATTCCAAAAGAGAATAGGACTCATTTCAACAGAGAATAAGACTCATTCCAATAGAACAGAGAATAGGACTGATTCCAATAGAGAATAGGACTCATTCCAACAGAGAATAGGACTCATTCCAATAGAACAGAGAATAGGACTCATTCCAATAGAACAGAGAATAGGACTCATTCTAATAGAACAGAGAATAGGACTCGTTCCAACAGAGAATAGGACTCATTCCAACAGAGAATAGGATTCATTCCAAAAGAGAATAGGACTCATTTCAACAGAGAATAAGACTCATTCCAATAGAACAGAGAATAGGACTGATTCCAATAGAGAATAGGACACATTCCAACAGAGAATAGGACTAATTCCAATAGAACAGAGAATAGGACTCATTCCAATAGAACAGAGAATAGGACTCATTCCAATAGAACAGAGAATAGGACTCATTCTAATAGAACAAAGAATAGGACTCATTCCAAAAGAGAATAGGACTCATTCCAATCCAACAGAGAATAGGACTCATTCCAATAGAACAGAGAATAGGACTCATTCCAACAGAGAATAGGACTCATTGAAACAGAGAATAGGACTCATTCCAACAGAGAATAGGACTCATTCCAATAGAACAGAGAATAGGACTCATTCCAATAGAACAGAGAATAGGACTCATTCCAATAGAACAAAGAATAGGACTCATTCCAACAGAGAATAGGACTCATTCCAACAGAGAATAGGACTCATTCCAACAGAGAATAGGACTCATTCCAATAGAACAAAGAATAGGACTAATTCCAACAGAGAATAGGACTCATTCCAACAGAGAATAGGACTCATTCCAACAGAGAATAGGACTCATTCCAACAGAGAATAGGACTCATTCCAACAGAGAATAGGACTCATTCCAACAGAGAATAGGACTCATTCCAACAGAGAATAGGACTCATTCCAATAGAACAGAGAATAGGACTCATTCCAATCCAACAGAGAATAGGACTCATTCCAATAGAGAATAGGACTCATTCCAACAGAGAATAGGACTCATTCCAACAGAGAATAGGACTCATTCCAATAGAACAGAGAATAGGACTCATTCCAATAGAACAGAGAATAGGACTCATTCCAATAGAACAAAGAATAGGACTCATTCCAATAGAGAATATGACTCATTCCAATAGAACAGAGAATAGGACTCAATCCAACAGAGAATAGGACTCATTCCAACAGAGAATAGGACTCATTCCAACAGAGAATAGGACTCATTCCAATAGAGAATAGGACTCATTCCAACAGAGAATAGGACTCATTCCAATAAAACAAAGAATAGGACTCATTCCAATAGAGAATAGGACTCATTCCAATAGAACAGAGAATAGGACTCAATCCAATAGAACAGAGAATAGGACTCATTCCAACAGAATAGAGAATAGGACTCATTCCAATAGAGAATAGGACTCATTCCAATCCAACAGAGAATAGGACTCATTCCAACAGAGAATAGGACTCATTCCAATAGAACAGAGAATAGGACTCATTCCAACAGAATAGAGAATAGGACTCATTCCAATAGAACAAAGAATAGGACTCATTCCAATAGAACAAAGAATAGGACTCATTCCAATAGAGAATAGGACTCATTCCAATAGAACAGAGAATAGGACTCAATCCAATAGAACAGAGAATAGGACTCATTCCAACAGAATAGAGAATAGGACTCATTCCAATAGAGAATAGGACTCATTCCAATCCAACAGAGAATAGGACTCATTCCAATAGAACAGAGAATAGGACTCATTCCAACAGAGAATAGGACTCATTCCAACAGAGAATAGGACTCATTCCAATAGAACAGAGAATAGGACTCATTCCAACAGAGAATAGGACTCATTCCAACAGAGAATATGACTCATTCCAATAGAACAGAGAATAGGACTCATTCCAACAGAGAATATGACTCATTCCAATAGAGAATAGGACTCATTCCAATAGAACAGAGAATAGGACTCATTCCAATAGAGAATAGGACTCATTCCAATCCAACAGAGAATAGGACTCAATCCAACAGAGAATAGGACTCATTCCAATAGAACAGAGAATAGGACTCATTCCAACAGAGAATAGGACTCATTCCAATAGAACAGAGAATAGGACTCAATCCAACAGAGAATAGGACTCATTCCAATAGAACAGAGAATAGGACTCATTCCAACAGAGAATAGGACTCATTCCAACAGAGAATAGGACTCATTCCAACAGAGAATAGGACTCATTCCAACAGAGAATAGGACTCATTCCAACAGAGAATAGGACTCATTCCAATAGAACAGAGAATAGGACTCATTCCAACAGAGAATAGGACTCATTCCAACAGAGAATATGACTCATTCCAATAGAACAGAGAATAGGACTCATTCCAACAGAGAATATGACTCATTCCAATAGAGAATAGGACTCATTCCAATAGAACAGAGAATAGGACTCATTCCAACAGAGAATAGGACTCATTCTAATAGAACAAAGAATAGGACTCATTCCAAAAGAGAATAGGACTCATTCCAACAGAGAATAGGATTCATTCCAATAGAACAGAGAATAGGACTCATTCCAACAGAGAATAGGACTCATTCTAATAGAACAAAGAATAGGACTCATTCCAAAAGAGAATAGGACTCATTCCAACAGAGAATAGGACTCATTCCAACAGAATAGAGAATAGGACTCATTCCAAAAGAGAATAGGATTCATTCCAACAGAGAATAGGACTCATTCCAAAAGAGAATAGGATTCATTCCAACAGAGAATAGGACTCATTCCAATAGAACAGAGAATAGGACTCATTCCAATAGAGAATATGACTCATTCCAACAGAGAATAGGACTCATTCCAACAGAGAATAGGACTCATTCCAACAGAGAATAGGACTCATTCCAATAAAACAGAGAATAGGACTCATTCCAACAGAGAATATGACTCATTCCAATAGAACAGAGAATAGGACTCATTCCAACAGAGAATAGGACTCATTCCAATAGAGAATAGGACTCATTCCAACAGAGAATAGGACTCATTCCAACAGAACAGAGAATAGGACTCATTCCAACAGAGAATAGGACTCATTCCAATAAAACAGAGAATAGGACTCATTCCAACAGAGAACAGGACTCATTCCAATAGAACAGAGAATAGGACTCATTCCAATAGAACAGAGAATAGGACTCATTCCAATAGAACAGAGAATAGGACTCATTCCAATAGAACAGAGAATAGGACTCATTCCAACAGAGAATAGGACTCATTCCAATAGAACAGAGAATAGGACTCATTCCAACAGAGAATAGGACTCATTCCAATAGAACAGAGAATAGGACTCATTCCAACAGAGAATAGGACTCATTCCAACAGAGAATAGGACTCATTCCAACAGAGAATAGGACTCATTCCAACAGAGAATAGGACTCATTCCAACAGAGAATATGACTCATTCCAATAGAGAATAGGACTCATTCCAATAGAACAGAGAATAGGACTCATTCCAACAGAGAATAGGACTCATTCTAATAGAACAAAGAATAGGACTCATTCCAAAAGAGAATAGGACTCATTCCAACAGAGAATAGGATTCATTCCAATAGAACAGAGAATAGGACTCATTCCAACAGAGAATAGGACTCATTCTAATAGAACAAAGAATAGGACTCATTCCAAAAGAGAATAGGACTCATTCCAACAGAGAATAGGACTCATTCCAACAGAATAGAGAATAGGACTCATTCCAAAAGAGAATAGGATTCATTCCAACAGAGAATAGGACTCATTCCAAAAGAGAATAGGATTCATTCCAACAGAGAATAGGACTCATTCCAATAGAACAGAGAATAGGACTCATTCCAATAGAGAATATGACTCATTCCAACAGAGAATAGGACTCATTCCAACAGAGAATAGGACTCATTCCAACAGAGAATAGGACTCATTCCAATAAAACAGAGAATAGGACTCATTCCAACAGAGAATATGACTCATTCCAATAGAACAGAGAATAGGACTCATTCCAACAGAGAATAGGACTCATTCCAATAGAGAATAGGACTCATTCCAACAGAGAATAGGACTCATTCCAACAGAACAGAGAATAGGACTCATTCCAACAGAGAATAGGACTCATTCCAATAAAACAGAGAATAGGACTCATTCCAACAGAGAACAGGACTCATTCCAATAGAACAGAGAATAGGACTCATTCCAATAGAACAGAGAATAGGACTCATTCCAATAGAACAGAGAATAGGACTCATTCCAATAGAACAGAGAATAGGACTCATTCCAACAGAGAATAGGACTCATTCCAATAGAACAGAGAATAGGACTCATTCCAACAGAGAATAGGACTCATTCCAATAGAACAGAGAATAGGACTCATTCCAACAGAGAATAGGACTCATTCCAACAGAGAATAGGACTCATTCCAACAGAGAATAGGACTCATTCCAACAGAGAATAGGACTCATTCCAACAGAGAATAGGACTCATTCCAACAGAGAATAGGACTCATTCCAATAGAGAATAGGACTCATTCCAACAGAGAATAGGACTCATTCCAACAGAGAATAGGACTCATTCCAATAGAGAATAGGACTCATTCCCATCCAACAGAGAATAGGACTCATTCCAACAGAGAATAGGACTCATTCCAATAGAACAGAGAATAGGACTCATTCCAATAGAACAGAGAATAGGACTCATTCCAACAGAGAATAGGACTCATTCCAACAGAGAATAGGACTCATTCCAATAGAACAGAGAATAGGACTCATTCCAACAGAGAATATGACTCATTCCAACAGAGAATAGGACTCATTCCAACAGAGAATAGGACTCATTCCAACAGAGAATATGACTCATTCCAATAGAGAATAGGACTCATTCCAACAGAGAATAGGACTCATTCCAATAGAGAATATGACTCATTCCAACAGAGAATAGGACTCATTCCAACAGAGAATAGGACTCATTCCAATAAAACAGAGAATAGGACTCATTCCAACAGAGAATATGACTCATTCCAATAGAACAGAGAATAGGACTCATTCCAACAGAGAATAGGACTCATTCCAATAGAACAGAGAAAAGGACTCAATCCAATAGAACAGAGAATAGGACTCATTCCAATAGAACAGAGAATAGGACTCATTCCAATAGAACAGAGAATAGGACTCATTCCAACAGAGAATAGGACTCATTCCAACAGAGAATAGGACTCATTCCAATAGAACAGAGAATAGGACTCATTCCAACAGAGAATAGGACTCATTCCAACAGAGAATAGGACTCATTCCAACAGAGAATAGGACTCATTCCAACAGAGAATAGGACTCATTCCAACAGAGAATAGGACTCATTCCAACAGAGAATAGGACTCATTCCAATAGAGAATAGGACTCATTCCAACAGAGAATAGGACTCATTCCAACAGAGAATAGGACTCATTCCAATAGAGAATAGGACTCATTCCCATCCAACAGAGAATAGGACTCATTCCAACAGAGAATAGGACTCATTCCAATAGAACAGAGAATAGGACTCATTCCAATAGAACAGAGAATAGGACTCATTCCAACAGAGAATAGGACTCATTCCAACAGAGAATAGGACTCATTCCAATAGAACAGAGAATAGGACTCATTCCAACAGAGAATATGACTCATTCCAACAGAGAATAGGACTCATTCCAACAGAGAATAGGACTCATTCCAACAGAGAATATGACTCATTCCAATAGAGAATAGGACTCATTCCAACAGAGAATAGGACTCATTCCAATAGAGAATATGACTCATTCCAACAGAGAATAGGACTCATTCCAACAGAGAATAGGACTCATTCCAATAAAACAGAGAATAGGACTCATTCCAACAGAGAATATGACTCATTCCAATAGAACAGAGAATAGGACTCATTCCAACAGAGAATAGGACTCATTCCAATAGAACAGAGAAAAGGACTCAATCCAATAGAACAGAGAATAGGACTCATTCCAATAGAACAGAGAATAGGACTCATTCCAATAGAACAGAGAATAGGACTCATTCCAACAGAGAATAGGACTCATTCCAACAGAGAATAGGACTCATTCCAATAGAGAATAGGACTCATTCCAAAAGAGAATAGGATTCATTCCAACAGAGAATAGGACTCATTCCAAAAGAGAATAGGATTCATTCCAACAGAGAATAGGACTCATTCCAATAGAACAGAGAATAGGACTCATTCCAATAGAGAATATGACTCATTCCAACAGAGAATAGGACTCATTCCAACAGAGAATAGGACTCATTCCAACAGAGAATAGGACTCATTCCAATAAAACAGAGAATAGGACTCATTCCAACAGAGAATATGACTCATTCCAATAGAACAGAGAATAGGACTCATTCCAACAGAGAATAGGACTCATTCCAATAGAGAATAGGACTCATTCCAACAGAGAATAGGACTCATTCCAACAGAACAGAGAATAGGACTCATTCCAACAGAGAATAGGACTCATTCCAATAAAACAGAGAATAGGACTCATTCCAACAGAGAACAGGACTCATTCCAATAGAACAGAGAATAGGACTCATTCCAATAGAACAGAGAATAGGACTCATTCCAATAGAACAGAGAATAGGACTCATTCCAATAGAACAGAGAATAGGACTCATTCCAACAGAGAATAGGACTCATTCCAATAGAACAGAGAATAGGACTCATTCCAACAGAGAATAGGACTCATTCCAATAGAACAGAGAATAGGACTCATTCCAACAGAGAATAGGACTCATTCCAACAGAGAATAGGACTCATTCCAACAGAGAATAGGACTCATTCCAACAGAGAATAGGACTCATTCCAACAGAGAATAGGACTCATTCCAACAGAGAATAGGACTCATTCCAATAGAGAATAGGACTCATTCCAACAGAGAATAGGACTCATTCCAACAGAGAATAGGACTCATTCCAATAGAGAATAGGACTCATTCCCATCCAACAGAGAATAGGACTCATTCCAACAGAGAATAGGACTCATTCCAATAGAACAGAGAATAGGACTCATTCCAATAGAACAGAGAATAGGACTCATTCCAACAGAGAATAGGACTCATTCCAACAGAGAATAGGACTCATTCCAATAGAACAGAGAATAGGACTCATTCCAACAGAGAATATGACTCATTCCAACAGAGAATAGGACTCATTCCAACAGAGAATAGGACTCATTCCAACAGAGAATATGACTCATTCCAATAGAGAATAGGACTCATTCCAACAGAGAATAGGACTCATTCCAATAGAGAATATGACTCATTCCAACAGAGAATAGGACTCATTCCAACAGAGAATAGGACTCATTCCAATAAAACAGAGAATAGGACTCATTCCAACAGAGAATATGACTCATTCCAATAGAACAGAGAATAGGACTCATTCCAACAGAGAATAGGACTCATTCCAATAGAACAGAGAAAAGGACTCAATCCAATAGAACAGAGAATAGGACTCATTCCAATAGAACAGAGAATAGGACTCATTCCAATAGAACAGAGAATAGGACTCATTCCAACAGAGAATAGGACTCATTCCAACAGAGAATAGGACTCATTCCAATAGAGAATAGGACTCATTCCAATAGAACAGAGAATAGGACTCATTCCAACAGAGAATAGGACTCATTCCAACAGAGAATAGGACTCATTCCAATAGAGAATAGGACGCATTCCAATAGAATAGAGAATAGGACTCATTCCAACAGAGAATAGGACTCATTCCAATAGAACAGAGAATAGGACTCATTCCAATAGAACAGAGAATAAGACTCATTCCAACAGAGAATAGGACTCATTCCAACAGAGAATAGGACTCATTCCAACAGAGAATAGGACTCATTCTAATAGAACAAAGAATAGGACTCATTCCAAAAGAGAATAGGACTCATTCCAACAGAGAATAGGACTCATTCCAACAGAATAGAGAATAGGACTCATTCCAAAAGAGAATAGGATTCATTCCAACAGAGAATAGGACTCATTCCAAAAGAGAATAGGATTCATTCCAACAGAGAATAGGACTCATTCCAATAGAACAGAGAATAGGACTCATTCCAATAGAGAATATGACTCATTCCAACAGAGAATAGGACTCATTCCAACAGAGAATAGGACTCATTCCAACAGAGAATAGGACTCATTCCAATAAAACAGAGAATAGGACTCATTCCAACAGAGAATATGACTCATTCCAATAGAACAGAGAATAGGACTCATTCCAACAGAGAATAGGACTCATTCCAATAGAGAATAGGACTCATTCCAACAGAGAATAGGACTCATTCCAACAGAACAGAGAATAGGACTCATTCCAACAGAGAATAGGACTCATTCCAATAAAACAGAGAATAGGACTCATTCCAACAGAGAACAGGACTCATTCCAATAGAACAGAGAATAGGACTCATTCCAATAGAACAGAGAATAGGACTCATTCCAATAGAACAGAGAATAGGACTCATTCCAATAGAACAGAGAATAGGACTCATTCCAACAGAGAATAGGACTCATTCCAATAGAACAGAGAATAGGACTCATTCCAACAGAGAATAGGACTCATTCCAATAGAACAGAGAATAGGACTCATTCCAACAGAGAATAGGACTCATTCCAACAGAGAATAGGACTCATTCCAACAGAGAATAGGACTCATTCCAACAGAGAATAGGACTCATTCCAACAGAGAATAGGACTCATTCCAACAGAGAATAGGACTCATTCCAATAGAGAATAGGACTCATTCCAACAGAGAATAGGACTCATTCCAACAGAGAATAGGACTCATTCCAATAGAGAATAGGACTCATTCCCATCCAACAGAGAATAGGACTCATTCCAACAGAGAATAGGACTCATTCCAATAGAACAGAGAATAGGACTCATTCCAATAGAACAGAGAATAGGACTCATTCCAACAGAGAATAGGACTCATTCCAACAGAGAATAGGACTCATTCCAATAGAACAGAGAATAGGACTCATTCCAACAGAGAATATGACTCATTCCAACAGAGAATAGGACTCATTCCAACAGAGAATAGGACTCATTCCAACAGAGAATATGACTCATTCCAATAGAGAATAGGACTCATTCCAACAGAGAATAGGACTCATTCCAATAGAGAATATGACTCATTCCAACAGAGAATAGGACTCATTCCAACAGAGAATAGGACTCATTCCAATAAAACAGAGAATAGGACTCATTCCAACAGAGAATATGACTCATTCCAATAGAACAGAGAATAGGACTCATTCCAACAGAGAATAGGACTCATTCCAATAGAACAGAGAAAAGGACTCAATCCAATAGAACAGAGAATAGGACTCATTCCAATAGAACAGAGAATAGGACTCATTCCAATAGAACAGAGAATAGGACTCATTCCAACAGAGAATAGGACTCATTCCAACAGAGAATAGGACTCATTCCAATAGAGAATAGGACTCATTCCAATAGAACAGAGAATAGGACTCATTCCAACAGAGAATAGGACTCATTCCAATAGAGAATATGACTCATTCCAACAGAGAATAGGACTCATTCCAACAGAGAATAGGACTCATTCCAATAAAACAGAGAATAGGACTCATTCCAATAGAACAGAGAATAGGACTCATTCCAACAGAGAATAGGACTCATTCCAATAGAACAGAGAATAGGACTCATTCCAACAGAGAATAGGACTCATTCCAACAGAGAATAGGACTCATTCCAACAGAGAATAGGACTCATTCCAACAGAGAATAGGACTCATTCCAACAGAGAATAGGACTCATTCCAACAGAGAATAGGACTCATTCCAATAGAGAATAGGACTCATTCCAACAGAGAATAGGACTCATTCCAACAGAGAATAGGACTCATTCCAATAGAGAATAGGACTCATTCCCATCCAACAGAGAATAGGACTCATTCCAACAGAGAATAGGACTCATTCCAATAGAACAGAGAATAGGACTCATTCCAATAGAACAGAGAATAGGACTCATTCCAACAGAGAATAGGACTCATTCCAACAGAGAATAGGACTCATTCCAATAGAACAGAGAATAGGACTCATTCCAACAGAGAATATGACTCATTCCAACAGAGAATAGGACTCATTCCAACAGAGAATAGGACTCATTCCAACAGAGAATATGACTCATTCCAATAGAGAATAGGACTCATTCCAACAGAGAATAGGACTCATTCCAATAGAGAATATGACTCATTCCAACAGAGAATAGGACTCATTCCAACAGAGAATAGGACTCATTCCAATAAAACAGAGAATAGGACTCATTCCAACAGAGAATATGACTCATTCCAATAGAACAGAGAATAGGACTCATTCCAACAGAGAATAGGACTCATTCCAATAGAACAGAGAAAAGGACTCAATCCAATAGAACAGAGAATAGGACTCATTCCAATAGAACAGAGAATAGGACTCATTCCAATAGAACAGAGAATAGGACTCATTCCAACAGAGAATAGGACTCATTCCAACAGAGAATAGGACTCATTCCAATAGAGAATAGGACTCATTCCAATAGAACAGAGAATAGGACTCATTCCAACAGAGAATAGGACTCATTCCAACAGAGAATAGGACTCATTCCAATAGAGAATAGGACTCATTCCAATAGAATAGAGAATAGGACTCATTCCAACAGAGAATAGGACTCATTCCAATAGAACAGAGAATAGGACTCATTCCAATAGAACAGAGAATAAGACTCATTCCAACAGAGAATAGGACTCATTCCAACAGAGAATAGGACTCATTCCAACAGAGAATAGGACTCATTCTAATAGAACAAAGAATAGGACTCATTCCAAAAGAGAATAGGACTCATTCCAACAGAGAATAGGACTCATTCCAAAAGAGAATAGGACTCATTCCAATAGAGAATAGGACTCATTCCAATAGAACAGAGAATAGGACTCATTCCAACAGAGAATAGGACTCATTCCAACAGAGAATAGGACTCATTCCAACAGAGAATAGGACTCATTCTAATAGAACAAAGAATAGGACTCATTCCAAAAGAGAATAGGACTCATTCCAACAGAGAATAGGACTCATTCCAACAGAATAGAGAATAGGACTCATTCCAAAAGAGAATAGGATTCATTCCAACAGAGAATAGGACTCATTCCAAAAGAGAATAGGATTCATTCCAACAGAGAATAGGACTCATTCCAATAGAACAGAGAATAGGACTCATTCCAATAGAGAATATGACTCATTCCAACAGAGAATAGGACTCATTCCAATAGAACAGAGAATAGGACTCATTCCAACAGAGAATAGGACTCATTCCAACAGAGAATAGGACTCATTCCAACAGAGAATAGGACTCATTCCAACAGAGAATAGGACTCATTCCAATAAAACAGAGAATAGGACTCATTCCAACAGAGAATATGACTCATTCCAATAGAACAGAGAATAGGACTCATTCCAACAGAGAATAGGACTCATTCCAATAGAGAATAGGACTCATTCCAATAGAACAGAGAATAGGACTCATTCCAACAGAGAATAGGACTCATTCCAACAGAGAATAGGACTCATTCCAACAGAACAGAGAATAGGACTCATTCCAATAGAGAATAGGACTCATTCCAATAAAACAGAGAATAGGACTCATTCCAACAGAGAATATGACTCATTCCAATAGAACAGAGAATAGGACTCATTCCAATAGAGAATAGGACTCAATCCAACAGAGAATAGGACTCATTCCAACAGAGAATAGGACTCATTCTGTTGGAATGAGTCCTCATTCCAATAGAACAAAGAATAGGACTCAATCCAATAGAACAGAGAATAGGACTCATTCCAATAGATCAAAAAATAGGACTCATTCCAATAGAGAATAGGACTCATTCC
>NC_092153.1:3869253-3881753 GCF_045791955.1 Oncorhynchus clarkii lewisi
CACACACACACACACACACACACACACACACACACACACACACACACACACACACACACACACACAGAGAGACACACACACAACGAGACACACACACACACAGTCACCCATATGTCTGTCCCTATAGAATAAAACATGTTATTTACTGTCTGATTCCATTTAGTTCTTCCCAAATGTCATTTTCTCCATCTTGTTTTTCTAGGTTCCGATTTCCCCTGTTTTTTTTCAGGACTTTCTCCCTCCAAATCACACGTTTTAATAGACAAAAAACCACATTGGATGTTCTTAGTCCACAACCATGTTTAAACCACATCAGGAGACCACGTTTGAGGTAGTTGCTCTTTATTTCCAACGTGTACCTAGTAACAGGCTAGCAAGAAGCTAACAAGAAGCTAGCAACAGGCTAGTAAGAGGCTAGTAAGAGGCTAGTAAGAGGCTAGTAAGAGGCTAGCAAGAGACTAGTAAGAGGCTAGTAAGAGGCTAGCAAGAGAAGAGACTAGTAAGAGGCTAGTAAGAGGCTAGCAAGAGAAGAGGCTAGTAAGAGGCTAGCAAGAGGCTAGTAAGAGGCTAGCAAGAGAAGAGGCTAGCAAGAGGCTAACAAGAGGCTAGCAACAGGCTAGTAAGAGGCTAGTAAGATGCTAGCAAGAGACTAGTAAGAGAAGAGGCTAGCAAGAGGCTAACAAGAGGCTAGCAAGAGGCTAGCAAGAGCAGAGGCTAGAAAGAGGCTAGCAAGAGAAGAGGCTAGAAAGAGGCTAGTAAGAGAAGAGGCTAGCAAGAGAAGAGGCTAGCAAGACCAGAGGCTAGCAAGAGGCTAGCAAGAGGCTAGCAAGAGCAGAGGCTAGCAAAAGGCTAGCAAGAGAAGAGGCTAGCAAGAGGCTAGCAAGAGGCTAGCAAGAGGCTGTGTTAATCTGTGTTTTTCTAGCGCACAAGTGACGGTAGAATTTGCAAAACAAATACCTACTGGACAGATGCAAATGATGCTGCTATCTTTCTGTCAGGTCAGCAGAGGAGACTGTGTAGGGGACTGACAAGGTTTTTACAGAAGCCTTTCTATCTACCATTAGACTTCTCATTAGCATCATCGCTAACGGATACACATAGTGGAAGACACACGCAGACGGGCGTTCTCTCCTTGTCTCTACAGACGTTCTCTCCTTGTCTCTACAGACAGGGGGCGTTCTCTCCTTGTCTCTACAGACAGGGGCGTTCTATCCTTGTCTCTACAGACAGGGGGCGTTCTCTCCTTGTCTCTTCAGACAGGGGCGTTCTCTCCTTGTCTCTACAGACAGGGGGCGTTCTCTCCTTGTCTCTACAGACAGGGGCGTTCTCTCCTTGTCTCTACAGACAGGGGGCGTTCTCTCCTTGTCTCTTCAGACAGGGGCGTTCTCTCCTTGTCTCTCCTTGTCTCTACAGACAGGGGGCGTTCTCTCCTTGTCTCTTCAGACAGGGGCGTTCTCTCCTTGTCTCTCCTTGTCTCTACAGACAGGGGGCGTTCTCTCCTTGTCCCTTCAGACAGGGGCGTTCTCTCCTTGTCTCTCCTTGTCTCTACAGACAGGGGGCGTTCTCTCCTTGTCTCTTCAGACAGGGGCGTTCTCTCCTTGTCTCTTCAGACAGGGGCGTTCTCTCCTTGTCTCTACAGACAGGGGGCGTTCTCTCCTTGTCTCTTCAGACAGTGGCGTTCTCCTTGTCTCTTCAGACAGGGGCGTTCTCTCCTTGTCTCTTCAGACAGGGGCGTTCTCTCCTTGTCTCTACAGACAGGGGCTTTCTCTCCTTGTCTGTACAGACAGGGGCGTTCTCTCCTTGTCTCCTGGGGTAACTGGCTGAGGTAACTGGCTAAGGTAGCAGCCTGGGGTAGCAGCCTGGGGTAGCAGCCTGGGGTAGCTGGCTTTTCTTTTCAGGTAACTGGACGTGGAGGACTAACCAGCATCCACACACACAGAGAGAGACAGACAGACACACAGAGAGCGACAGACAGACAGACAGACAGACAGACAGACAGACAGACAGACAGACAGACAGACAGACACACAGAGAGCGACAGACAGACAGACAGACAGACAGACAGACAGACGTAATCAGTAACCCACCACAGAGAGACAGACAGGTGTAATCAGTAACCCACCACAGAGAGACAGACAGGTGTAATCAGTAACCCACCACAGACAGACAGACAGGTGTAATCAGTAACCCACCACAGACAGACAGACAGGTGTAATCAGTAACCCAACACAGACAGACAGACAGGTGTAATCAGTAACCCACCACAGAGAGACAGACAGGTGTAATCAGTAACCCACCACAGAAAGACAGACAGGTATAATCAGTAACCCACCACAGACAGACAGACAGGTGTAATCAGTAACCCAACACAGACAGACAGACAGGTGTAATCAGTAACCCACCACAGAGAGACAGACAGGTGTAATCAGTAACCCACCACAGACAGACAGACAGGTGTAATCAGTAACCCACCACAGAGAGACAGACAGGTGTAATCAGTAACCCACCACAGAGAGACAGACAGGTATAATCAGTAACCCACCACAGACAGACAGACAGGTGTAATCAGTAACCCACCACAGAGAGACAGACAGGTGTAATCAGTAACCCACCACAGAGACTTCTCGATGATCTTGGTTCTGAAGACCTCCTCCTGATCCAGGTTGACAGTACAGTAACAGTCTCTCATCCTGTTGGGACCTGGGTACGGAGGGATGTTCTTCGCCTCACCTGGAGGAGAGGAGGAGGAGAAGGAGGAGGAGGAAGAGGAGGAGGAGGAGGAGGAAGAGGAGGAGGAGGAGGAGAAGGAGGAGGAAGAGGAGGAGGAGGAGAGAGAACAGAACAAAGGTTATCGGTTAGCAGGGCTGAACTCAGAAAGGGAGTACAGTGATGTAACTTTATTGAACGCTAACTGTCGTAAGCCTTGTTATAATGCATCGTAACTGTCGTAAGCCTTGTTATAATGCATGGTAACTGTCGTAAGCCTTGTTATAATGCATTGTAACTGTCGTAAGCCTTGTTATAATGCATCGTAACTGAATGAAGCCTTTTTATAATGCATTGTAACTGTCGTAAGCCTTGTTATAATGCATTGTAACTGTCATAAGCCTTGTTGTAATGCATTGTAACTGTCATAAGCCTTGTTGTAATGCATTGTAACTGTCATAAGCCTTGTTGTAATGCATTGTAACTGTCATAAGCCTTGTTGTAATGCATTGTAACTGTCGTAAGCCTTGTTATAATGCATTGTAACTGTCATAAGCCTTGTTGTAATGCATTGTAACTGTCATAAGCCTTGTTGTAATGCATTGTAACTGTCGTAAGCCTTGTTATAATGCATTGTAACTGTTGTAAGCCTTGTTATAATGCATCGTAACTGTCGTAAGCCTTGTTATAATGCATCGTAACTGTCGTAAGCCTTGTTATAATGCATTGTAACTGTCGTAAGCCTTGTTATAATGCGCTCTCCCTCTCGCCCCCCCCTCTCTCTCTCTCTCTTTCTCCCCCTTCTCTATCTCCTTCTCTCCCCCTTCTCTCTCCCCCCTCTCTCTACCCCCCCCCCCTCTCTCAATTCAAGGGGCTTTATTGGCATGGGAAACATGTGTTAACATTGCCAAAGCAAGTGAAGTAGATTATATACAAAAGTGAAATAAACAATAAAAATGAACAGTAAACATTACACATACAGAAGTTCCAAAACAATAAAGACATGTATTAAACACATATTTATTAAAGGCATATTATATATATATATATATACAGTGTTGTAATGATGTACAAATGGTTAAGGTTACACAAGGGAAAATAAATAAACATAAATATGGGTTGTATTTACAATGGTGTTTGTTCTTCCCTGGTTGACCTTTTCTTGTGGCAACAGGTCACAAATCTTGCTGCTGTGATGTCACACTGTGGTATTTCACCCAATAGATATGGGAGTTTACAGCCGCACACACACACACACACACACACACACACACACACACACACACAGCCACACGCTTGCAGAGAGGCTGTGCTCCTGACATGAACCAGATTAATACGAGATGTCCTCTCATACCCTCTCCTCCCTGTGTGTGTGTGTGTGTGTGAGTGTGTGTGTGTGGGGGGGGGGGGGGGGGGGGGGGGTTATTTCCCCCTGGGGGCAGGAAGCCAATTCATTCATCAGAACATGTGTGAAAGAGCACTCCCTTACACAGGAATGTGGTCCAACCACCCACATTATAACAGACACACACACACACACAAACACACAGTCCGACCAGCCACCTTATAACACACACACACACACACAGAGAGACCACATGTTACATTATATATTATAGACCTTTAGGCCTAAACACTTCATCCTGTCACTTCATCCAGTCACTTCATCCAGTCACTTCATCCAGTCACTTCATCCAGTCACTTCATCCTGTCACTTCATCCTGTCACTTCACCGAGTCACTTCATCCAGTCACTTCATCCAGTCACTTCATCCAGTCACTTCATCCTGTCACTTCATCCTGTCACTTCATCCAGTCACTTCATCCAGTCACTTCATCCAGTCACTTCATCCAGTCACTTCATCCTGTCACTTCATCCAGTCACTTCACCGAGTCACTTCATCCAGTCACTTCATCCAGTCACTTCATCCAGTCACTTCACCCTGTCACTTCATCCTCTCTCTAGCCATACTGTATTGTGAATGGGTGACTCTAGCCATACTGTATTGTGAATGGGTGACTCAAGCCATACTGTATTGTGAATGGGTGACTCTAGCCATACTGTTTTGTGAATGGGTGACTATAGCCATACTGTATTGTGAATGGGTGACTCTAGCCATACTGTATTGTGAATGGGTGACTCAAGCCATACTGTTTTGTGAATGGGTGACTCAAGCCATACTGTTTTGTGAATGGGTGACTCTAGCCATACTGTATTGTGAATGGGTGACTCTAGCCATACTGTATTGTGAATGGGTGACTCAAGCCATACTGTATTGTGAATGGGTGACTCTAGCCATACTGTATTGTGAATGGGTGACTCAAGCCATACTGTATTGTGAATGGGTGACTCTAGCCATACTGTATTGTGAATGGGTGACTCTAGTCATATTGTATTGTGAATGGGTGACTCAAGCCATACTGTATTGTGAATGGGTGACTCTAGTCATATTGTATTGTGAATGGGTGACTCAAGCCATACTGTTTTGTGAATGGGTGACTCTAGTCATATTGTATTGTGAATGGGTGACTCAAGCCATACTGTTTTGTGAATGGGTGACTCTAGTCATATTGTATTGTGAATGGGTGACTCTAACCATACTGTTTTGTGAATGGGTGACTCTAACCATACTGTTTTGTGAATGGGTGACTCAAGCCATACTGTTTTGTGAATGGGTGACTCTAGTCATATTGTATTGTGAATGGGTGACTCAAGCCATACTGTTTTGTGAATGGGTGACTCTAGTCATATTGTATTGTGAATGGGTGACTCTAACCATACTGTTTTGTGAATGGGTGACTCTAACCATACTGTTTTGTGAATGGGTGACTCTAGCCATACTGTATTGTGAATGGGTGACTCTAGCCATATTGTATTGTGAATGGGTGACTCTAGTCATATTGTATTGTGAATGGGTGACTCTAACCATACTGTTTTGTGAATGGGTGACTATAGCCATACTGTATTGTGAATGGGTGACTCTAACCATACTGTTTTGTGAATGGGTGACTCAATCTTGCAGCAATTTATATGTTTATATATGTCGAATACACACACACACACACCAAGCCGGAGGTCTGAGGTCCTCCCTATAGCTCCCCTACCAAGCCTGAGGTCTGAGGTCCTCCCTATAGCTCCCCTACCAAGCCTGAGGTCCTCCCTATAGCTCCCCTACCAAGCCTGAGGTCTGAGGTCCTCCCTATAGCTCCACTACCAAGCCTGAGGTCCTCCCTATAGCTCCCCTACCAAGCCTGAGGTCTGAGGTCCTCCCTATAGCTCCCCTACCAAGCCTGAGGTCCTCCCTATAGCTCCCCTACCAAGCCTGAGGTCTGAGGTCCTCTCTATAGCTCCTCTACCAAGCCTGAGGTCCTCCCTATAGCTCCACTACCAAGCCTTAGGTGTGAAGTCCGCCCTATAGCTCCCCTACCAAGCCTGAGGTCCTCCCTATAGCTCCCCTACCAAGCCTGAGGTCCTCCCTATAGCTCCCCTACCAAGCCTGAGGTCTGAGGTCCTCCCTATAGCTCCCCTACCAAGCCTGAGGTCCTCCCTATAGCTCCCCTACCAAGCCTGAGGTCCTCCCTATAGCTCCCCTACCAAGCCTGAGGTCCTCCCTATAGCTCCCCTACCAAGCCTGAGGTCCGCCCTATAGCTCCCCTACCAAGCCTGAGGTCCTCCCTATAGCTCCCCTACCAAGCCTGAGGTCTGAGGTCCTCCCTATAGCTCCCCTACCAAGCCTGAGGTCTGAGGTCCTCCATATAGCTCCCCTACCAAGCCTGAGGTCTGAGGTCCTCCCTATAGCTCCCCTACCAAGCCTGAGGTCCTCCCTATAGCTCCCCTACCAAGCCTGAGGTCCGCCCTATAGCTCCCCTACCAAGCCTGAGGTCTGAGGTCCGTCCTATAGCTCCCCTACCAAGCCTGAGGTCTGAGGCCCTCCCTATAGCTCTCCTACCAAGCCTGGGAAACACCAAACTGGGGATGGGGGAGGGGGGAAAGAGAAAGAGGGGTAAGCAGCAAGAGAGACACAGAGAGAGATGTACAACAGGAAATGAGATGGAGCGAAAGGAATTCCAAACTGCATTCAAGACATGATTTAAAAAGCCCTGAACAACCCAGTAACTTTGAAAGAACAGGGAGAAGAGAGATGGCGTTTAAAGAGATAGAGGTGGAGGGAGACCAGGGTTACCCCTAGACAACCTCTGAAGGAGTTTAAAGAGATAGAGGAGACCAGTGTTACCCCCTAGACAACCTCTGAAGGAGTTTAAAGAGATAGAGGAGACCAGGGTTACCCCCTAGACAACCTCTGAAGGAGTTTAAAGATATAGAAGAGACCAGTGTTACCCCCTAGACAACCTCTGAAGTAGTTTAAAGAGATAGAGGAGACCAGTGTTACCCCTAGACAACCTCTGGAGGAGTTTAAAGAGATAGAGGAGACCAGTGTTACCCATAGACAACCTCTGAAGGAGTTTAAAGAGATAGAGGTAGGGAGACCAGTGTTACCCATAGACAACCTCTGAAGGAGTTTAAAGAGATAGAGGTAGAGACCAGTGTTACCCCCTAGACAACCTCTGAAGGAGTTTAAAGAGATAGAGGAGACCAGTGTTACCCCCTAGACAACCTCTGGAGGAGTTTAAAGAGATAGAGATAGAGGTAGGGAGACCAGTGTTACCCATAGACAACCTCTGAAGGAGTTTAAAGAGATAGAGGTAGAGACCAGTGTTACCCATAGACAACCTCTGAAGGAGTTTAAAGAGATAGAGGTAGAGACCAGTGTTACCCCCTAGACAACCTCTGAAGGAGTTTAAAGAGATAGAGGTAGAGACCAGTGTTACCCCCTAGACAACCTCTGAAGGAGTTTAAAGAGATAGAGGAGACCAGTGTTACCCCCTAGACAACCTCTGGAGGAGTTTAAAGAGATAGAGATAGAGGTAGGGAGACCAGTGTTACCCCCTAGACAACCTCTGGAGGAGTTTAAAGGCATGTATATGTGTAAGGGTTTTTCTCCTCGTCCGAGGAGGAGTAGGAGAGATCGGACCAATAGGCAGCGTGGTACGTGTCCATGTTAACATGTATTTAAACTGAACACAAAAAACTAAATAACAAGAGAACGAACGAAAACGAAACAGTTCTGTCTGGTGCAGAAACACACAGAGAAAAGAAAACAACTACCCACAAATCATAGCGGGAAAACAGGCTGCCTAAGTATGGTTCTCAATCAGAGACAACGATAAACAGCTGCCTCTGATTGGGAGCCATACCAGGCACGCACACACTCACACACACACACACACACACACACACACACACACACACACACACACACACACACACACACACACACACACACACACACACACACACACACACTCACACATAGAAATACAAAAACATAGAACAACAACATAGAATGCCCACCCCAACTCACGCCCTGACCAAACTAAAACAGAGACCTAAAGAAGGAACTAAGGTCAGGACTTGACAGTATCAGCATGTTCAGTAAATGTAACTTCTAATAGAACAATCCTCTTTTACCAGACAGACTCCTCCCCTTCAGACGAACCTTTTAGGACGTAGGAAATGAGTTGACGATTCACCAAGGGAACACACACACACACACACACACACACACACACACAGACACACACACACACACACACACACACACAGACACACACACACACACACACACACACAGACACACACACACACACACAGACACACACACACACACACACACACACACAGACACACACACACACACACACAGACACACACACACACACACACACACACACACACACACACACACACACACACACACAGACACACACACACACACACACACACACACACACACACACAGACACACACACATACACAGACACACACACACACACACACAGACACACACACACACACACACACACACACACACACACACACACACACACACACACACACAGACACACACACACACACACACAGACACACACACACACACACAGAGAAGGGCACTTTGTCCTCCCAGGCAGCCCTTAGGGAGCGAGGGGAGGAGGGTGTACGATCTTCTCATATCTCTATAGTTTATTAATGACTAACTGAGTTAATTACCTCTTACATCATTACATGACCTGTATTACAGACCACTGAGATTACCTGTATTACAGACCACTGAGATTACCTGTATTACAGACCACTGAGATTACCTGTATTACAGACCCCTGAGATTACCTGTATTACAGACCACTGAGTTAATTACCTCACAGCAGACATCATTACAGGACCCTGAGATTACCTGTATTACAGACCACTGAGATTACCTGTATTACAGACCCCTGAGATTACCTGTATTACAGACCCCTGAGATTACCTGTATTACAGCCCCCTGAGATTACCTGTATTACAGACCCCTGAGATTACCTGTATTACAGCCCCCTGAGATTACCTGTATTACAGACCCCTGAGATTACCTGTATTACAGACCCCTGAGATTACCTGTATTACAGACCCCTGATATTACATGTATTACAGACCCCTGAGATTACCTGTATTACAGACCCCTGAGATTACATGTATTACAGACCACTGAGATTACCTGTATTACAGACCACTGAGATTACCTGTATTACAGACCACTGAGATTACCTGTATTACAGACCCCTGAGATTACCTGTATTACAGACCCCTGAGATTACCTGTATTACAGACCACTGAGATTACCTGTATTACAGACCACTGAGATTACCTGTATTACAGACCACTGAGATTACCTGTATTACAGACCACTGAGATTACCTGTATTACAGACCACTGAGATCACCTGTATTACAGACCACTGAGATTACCTGTATTACAGACCACTGAGATTACCTGTATTACAGACCACTGAGCCAGTCCAGCTGGTCTCTCCAGAGAGGTCATGACCAGTGGCCAGTCCAGTTGATCGAATTAGAGAGGTCATGACCAGTGGCCAGTCCAGCTGGTCTCTCCAGAGAGGTCCTGACCAGTGGCCAGTCCAGCTGGTCTCTCCAGAGAGGTCCTGACCAGTGGCCAGTCCAGCTGGCCTCTCCAGAGAGGTCATGACCAGTGGCCAGTCCAGCTGGTCTCTCCAGAGAGGTCCTGACCAGTGGCCAGTCCAGCTGGTCTCTCCAGAGAGGTCATGACCAGTGGCCAGTCCATCTGGTAGATCTAGAGAGGTCATGACCAGTGGCCAGTCCAGCTGGTAGGTCCAGAGAGGTCATGACCAGTGGCCAGTCCAGCTGGTAGCTCTAGAGAGATCATGACCAGTGGCCAGTCCAGCTGGTAGGTCCAGAGAGGTAATGACCAGTGGCCAGTCCAGCTGGTAGCTCTAGAGAGGTCATGACCAGTGGCCAGTCCAGCTGGTCTCTCCAGAGAGATCATGACCAGTGGCCAGTCCAGCTGGTCTCTCCAGAGAGGTCATGACCAGTGGCCAGTCCAGCTGGTCTCTCCAGAGAGGTCATGACCAGTGGCCAGTCCAGCTGGTCTCTCCAGAGAGGTCATGACCAGTGGCCAGTCCAGCTGGTCTCTCCAGAGAGGTCATGACCAGTGGCCAGTCCAGCTGGTCTCTCCAGAGAGGTCCTGACCAGTGGCCAGTCCAGCTGGTCTCTCCAGAGAGGTCATGACCAGTGGCCAGTACAGCTGGTCTCTCCAGAGAGGTCCTGACCAGTGGCCAGTCCAGCTGGTCTCTCCAGAGAGGTCCTGACCAGTGGCCAGTCCAGCTGGTCTCTCCAGAGAGGTCATGACCAGTGGCCAGTCCAGCTGGTCTCTCCAGAGAGGTCATGACCAGTGGCCAGTCCAGCTGGTAGGTCCAGAGAGGTCATGACGTCTTGAGGTTGTGATATGCTGCTAGATTCAGTTAGTGAACACACTATAGTATCATTCATCCAGTCCAGGCTAACGTTAACACAACAACATTACTGCCAATGGATCACATGACCAAACAAACATACACACAGTACATACAGCACACACACACATACAGCACACACACATACAGCACACACACATACAGCACGGGTTAAAAGACAGAAAGCGCTGGTTCAAAATCCAAACAATTCCATGTCAGTTTAATTAGACCTCCGCCATTTGCCAGGGTCAGAGAGGAAGAGAGGCTAACAGTCAACCAGCTAGACTCAGTCAGAGTGTTATCCAAGCAGGAAGTCTACTAGACCTCTACAGGAGGAGGGGTATGGCTGTTGGGCTGGCTGGAGGTGGAACTCTACAGGAGGAGGGGTACGGCTGTTGGGCTTGCTGGAGGTGGAACTCTACAGGAGGAGGGGTATGGCTGTTGGGCTGGCTGGAGGTGGAACTCTACAGGAGGAGGGGTACGGCTGTTGGGCTGGCTGGAGGTGGAACTCTACAGGAGGAGGGGTATGGCTGTTGGGCTGGCTGGAGGTGTAACTCTACAGGAGGAGGGGTATGGCTGTTGGGCTGGCTGGAGGTGGAACTCTACAGGAGGAGGGGTATGGCTGTTGGGCTGGCTGGAGGTGGAACTCTACAGGAGGAGGGGTATGGCTGTTGGGCTGGCTGGAGGTGGAACTCTACAGGAGGAGGGGTATGGCTGTTGGGCTGGCTGGAGGTGTAACTCTACAGGAGGAGGGGTATGGCTGTTGGGCTGGCTGGAGGTGGAACTCTACAGGAGGAGGGGTATGGCTGTTGGGCTGGCTGGAGGTGGAACTCTACAGGAGGAGGGGTATGGCTGTTGGGCTGGCTGGAGGTGGAACTCTACAGGAGGAGGGGTATGGCTGTTGGGCTGGCTGGAGGTGGAACTCTACAGGAGGAGGGGTACGGCTGTTGGGCTTGCTGGAGGTGGAACTCTACAGGAGGAGGGGTATGGCTGTTGGGCTGGCTGGAGGTGGAACTCTACAGGAGGAGGGGTACGGCTGTTGGGCTGGCTGGATGTGGAACTCTAAAGGAGGAGGGGTCTGGCGGTTGGGCTGGCTGGAGGTGTAACTCTACAGGAGGAGGGGTATGGCTGTTGGGCTGGCTGGAGGTGGAACTCTACAGGAGGAGGGGTATGGCTGTTGGGCTGGCTGGAGGTGGAACTCTACAGGAGGAGGGGTATGGCTGTTGGGCTGGCTGGAGGTGGAACTCTACAGGAGGAGGGGTATGGCTGTTGGGCTGGCTGGAGGTGTAACTCTACAGGAGGAGGGGTATGGCTGTTGGGCTGGCTGGAGGTGGAACTCTACAGGAGGAGGGGTATGGCTGTTGGGCTGGCTGGAGGTGGAACTCTACAGGAGGAGGGGTATGGCTGTTGGGCTGGCTGGAGGTGGAACTCTACAGGAGGAGGGGTATGGCTGTTGGGCTGGCTGGAGGTGGAACTCTACAGGAGGAGGGGTATGGGTGTTTATTTAAATATCTCTCTGTCTCTGAATATCATTCAGAGTATTTATTTAAATATCTCTCTGTCTCTGAATATCATTCAGAGTATTTATTTAAATATCTCTCTGCCTCTGAATATCATTCAGAGTATTTATTTAAATATCTCTCTGCCTCTGAATATCATTCAGAGTATTTATTTAAATATCTCTGCCTCTGAATATCATTCAGAGTATATATTTAAATATCTCTCTGCCTCTGAATATCATTCAGAGTATTTATTTAAATATCTCTCTGCCTCTGAATATCATTCAGAGTATATATTTAAATATCTCTCTGTCTCGGAAAGTCATTCAGAGTATTTATTTAAACATGTATTTCTCACTTCTGCTAACCGCAGACCAGATAGATAATGTGCTGCTCTCAGTTTCAATGGGAGGTGTCAACAGAGATTTCAC
>NC_092153.1:3886753-3909253 GCF_045791955.1 Oncorhynchus clarkii lewisi
TATAGATACTACAGTATATCCTGATATAGATACTACAGTATACCTTGATATAGATACTACAGTATACCCTGATATAGATACTACAGTATACCCTCTGATATAGATACTACAGTATACCCTGATATATATACTACAGTATACCCTCTGATATAGATACTACAGTATACCCTGATATAGATACTACAGTATACCCTCTGATATAGATACTACAGTATACCCTGATATAGATACTACAGTATACCCTCTGATATAGATACTACAGTATACCCTGATATAGATACTACAGTATACCCTGATATAGATACTATAGTATACCCTCTGATATAGATACTACAGTATATCCTGATATAGATACTACAGTATACCTTGATATAGATACTACAGTATACCCTGATATAGATACTACAGTATACCCTCTGATATAGATACTACAGTATACCCTGATATAGATACTACAGTATACCCTCTGATATAGATACTACAGTATACCCTGATATAGATACTACAGTATACCATCTGATATAGATACTACAGTATACCCTCTGATATAGATACTACAGTATACCCTCTGATATAGATACTACAGTATATCCTGATATAGATACTACAGTATACCTTGATATAGATACTACAGTATACCCTGATATAGATACTACAGTATACCCTGATATAGATACTACAGTATACCCTCTGATATAGATACTACAGTATACCCTCTGATATAGATACTACAGTATACCCTCTGATATAGATACTACAGTATATCCTGATATAGATACTACAGTATACCTTGATATAGATACTACAGTATACCCTGATATAGATACTACAGTATACCCTCTGATATAGATACTACAGTATACCCTGATATATATACTACAGTATACCCTCTGATATAGATACTACAGTATACCCTGATATAGATACTACAGTATACCCTCTGATATAAATACTACAGTATACCCTGATGTAGATACTACAGTATACCCTCTGATATAGATACTACAGTATACCCTGATATAGTTACTACAGTATACCCTGATGTAGATACTACAGTATACCCTGATATAGATACTACAGTATACCCTGATATAGATACTACAGTATACCCTGATATAGATACTACAGTATAGCCTCTGATATAGATACTACAGTATACCTTGATATAGATACTACAGTATACCCTGATATAGATACTACAGTATACCCTGATGTAGATACTACAGTATACCCTCTGATATAGATACTACAGTATACCCTGATATAGATACTACAGCATCCCCTGATGTAGATACTACAGTATACCCTGATATAGATACTACAGTATACCCTGATATAGATACTACAGTATACCCTGATATAGATACTACAGTATACCCTGATATAGATACTACAGTATACCCTGATATAGATACTACAGTATACCCTCTGATATAGATACTACAGTATACCCTGATATAGATACTACAGTATACCCTGATATAGTTACTACAGTATACCCTGATATAGATACTACAGTATACCCTGATATAGATACTACAGTATACCCTGATATAGATACTACAGTATACCCTGATATAGATACTACAGTATACCCTCTGATATAGATACTACAGTATACCCTGATATAGATACTACAGCATCCCCTGATGTAGATACTACAGTATACCCTGATATAGATACTACAGTATACCCTGATATAGATACTACAGTATACCCTGATATAGATACTACAGTATACCCTGATATAGATACTACAGTATACCCTCTGATATAGATACTACAGTATACCCTGATATAGATACTACAGTATACCTTGATGGGTATGATCTCTGTAATTGCAAACAAAGGTTTCTGTACCAAATATTAAGTTCTGCTTTTCTGATGTACCAAATACTTATGTCATGCAATAAAATGCTAATTAATTACTTAAAAATAATACAATCTGATTGTCTGGATTTTTGTTTTAGATTCCGTCTCTCAAAGTTGAAGTGTACCTATGATGTACCTATGATAAAAATGACAGACCTCTACATGCTTTGTAAGTGGGAGAACCTGCAAAATCGGCAGTGTTTCAAAGACTTGTTCTCCCCACTGTAGCTGACTGTTTGAAATGCAGTGGGTTTTTCTACCTTTTAATTGTACCAGAAAGCTTATTTAGAGAAAACATTAAACACATCTAGATAAACTGCATACTGTGAATGGCCCAGAAGTTTGAAACGGTCTAGATCAGATTTGTAGGCCCAGAAGTGTGAAAAGGTCTAGATCAGATTTGTAGGCCCAGAAGTTTGAAAAGGTCTAGATCAGATTTGTAGGCCATATGTCCCAGTCCTGCTGTGATGGTAGAACCCTGATTAGGTTGGATTATATTACCACCATCACCATCATCACCACCACCATCATCACCATCATCATCATCATCACCATACTCCCGAAGCTCAAACACAACACTGTCCGTCCGTCTGTTTCAACAGTCAACACAGGTGTGTTTACACCCCTACGCTTCTTTTTCCAGGGAACTAAGGTTCCTGGATTTACTGCTAACAACAAGCAGCACACACACACACACACGTCACACATACACGTCACACACACATACACGTCACACACACACACACACACACGTCACACATCACACACACACACACACGTCACACACACATACATACGCATGTCACACGTGCATGCAACACCAATGCAACACAAGTGAGTACACAGTAGTAAGATAATTTAGTTCATACTTCATTTAGTTCTGGGTTCCTTTAGTTCTGGGTTCCTTTAGTTTTGGGTTCATTTAGTTCTGGGTTCCTTTAGTTCTGACTTCATTTAGTTCTGGGTTCCTTTAGTACTGACCTCCTTTAGTTCTGGGTTCCTTTAGTTCTGGGTTCCTTTAGTTTTGGGTTCATTTAGTTCTGGGTTCCTTTAGTTCTGGGTTCCTTTAGTTCTGACTTCATTTAGTTCTGGGTTCCTTTAGTTCTGACTTCCTTTAATTCTGGGTTCCTTTAGTTCTGGGTTCCTTTAGTTCTGGGTTCCTTTAGTTCTGACTTCCTTTAGTTCTGAGTTCCTTTAGTTCTGGGTTCCTTTAGTTCTGAGTTTCTTTAGTTCTGGGTTCCTTTAGTTCTGACTTCCTTTAGTTCTGGGTTCCTTTAGTTCTGACTTCCTTTAGTTCTGTGTTCCTTTAGTTCTGACTTTCTTTAGTTCTGACTTCCTGTAGTTCTGTGTTCCTTTAGTTCTGGGTTCCTTTAGTTCTGGCATCCTTTAGTTCTGACTTCATTTAGTTCTGACTTCCTTTAGTTCTGACTTCCTTTAGTTCTGACTTCATTTAGTTGTGGGTTCCTTTAGTTGTGGGTTCCTTTAGTTCTGACTTCATTTAGTTGTGGGTTCCTTTAGTTGTGGGTTCCTTTAGTTCTGACTTCCTTTAGTTGTGGGTTCCTTTAGTTGTGGGTTCATTTAGTTGTGGGTTCCTTTAGTTGTGGGTTCCTTTAGTTGTGGGTTCCTTTAGTTCTGACTTCATTTAGTTGTGGGTTCCTTTAGTTGTGGGTTCCTTTAGTTGTGGGTTCCTTTAGTTGTGGGTTCCTTTAGTTCTGACTTCATTTAGTTGTGGGTTCCTTTAGTTGTGGGTTCCTTTAGTTGTGGGTTCCTTTAGTTCTGACTTCATTTAGTTGTGGGTTCCTTTAGTTGTGGGTTCCTTTAGTTGTGGGTTCCTTTAGTTGTGGGTTCCTTTAGTTGTGGGTTCCTTTACTTGTGGGTTCCTTTAGTTGTGGGTTCCTTTAGTTGTGGGTTCCTTTAGTTGTGGGTTCCTTTAGTTGTGGGTTCCTTTAGTTGTGGGTTCCTTTAGTTGTGGGTTCCTTTAGTTCTGACTTCATTTAGTTGTGGGTTCCTTTAGTTCTGACTTCATTTAGTTGTGGGTTCCTTTAGTTGTGGGTTCCTTTAGTTCTGACTTCATTTAGTTGTGGGTTCCTTTAGTTCTGACTTCATTTAGTTGTGGGTTCCTTTAGTTGTGGGTTCCTTTAGTTCTGACTTCATTTAGTTGTGGGTTCCTTTAGTTGTGGGTTCCTTTAGTTGTGGGTTCCTTTAGTTGTGGGTTCCTTTAGTTCTGACTTCATTTAGTTGTGGGTTCCTTTAGTTGTGGGTTCCTTTAGTTGTGGGTTCCTTTACT
Organism: Oncorhynchus clarkii lewisi; assembly: GCF_045791955.1. Lineage (NCBI taxonomy): Eukaryota > Metazoa > Chordata > Actinopteri > Salmoniformes > Salmonidae > Oncorhynchus > Oncorhynchus clarkii. The sequence continues at coordinate 3,890,913 of NC_092153.1, forward strand.
TGTGGGTTCCTTTAGTTGTGGGTTCCTTTAGTTGTGGGTTCCTTTAGTTGTGGGTTCCTTTAGTTGTGGGTTCCTTTAGTTGTGGGTTCCTTTACTTGTGGGTTCCTTTAGTTGTGGGTTCCTTTAGTTGTGGGTTTCTTTAGTTGTGGGTTCCTTTAGTTGTGGGTTCCTTTAGTTGTGGGTTCCTTTAGTTGTGGGTTCCTTTAGTTGTGGGTGCCGTCAGCTCTGCCATTCAGGGAGTCCTCTCCTCCAGACTAGTTACAGGTCAAGATGGTCTGTAACACCCCTCTCACCCTTCTACCTCCCTCCTTTCTCTCCCCCGTCTCAAACTCATTCTACAGGAAGTTAGGGAATCTCTGCTGGCCAGCTGCCAAGAGGAAGCCCCAAGCCTCTTGGCGGCCCACCCCGGCCCCCTCTCCCACCCCCACCGACCATTCCTCCCCTGGCTTGCAGAGTGACGCGTGTCCCTGTCCCTGGCTCTCTCTGGCATGAGACAAACCCTGCCTGTATTTATGTCCTCTGACCACTCAGGAGACAGCAGAGCTCCAGGCAGCTAGCTGGACAGTCTCTCTCTGGCATGAGACAAACCCTGCCTGTATTCATGTCCTCTGACCACTCAGGAGACAGCAGAGCTCCAGGCAGCTAGCTGGACAGTCTCTCTCTGGCATGAGACAAACCCTGCCTGTATTCATGTCCTCTGACCACTCAGGAGACAGCAGAGCTCCAGGCAGCTAGCTGGACAGTCTCTCTCTGGCGTCTTCTGCCGTCCCTGACCCATGTGATCAACATCCTCTCCTGCTCCTCCAACTCACAGACCACAATGCCTTTCTGGACTGAAAAGACCGCCTGGTCAGTGTCGCCCTGCGCTAGACTTACCAACCTCAGCACAGCTCTCTCTCTTTACCCCCATCCTCTCTCTCTTTCTACCCCCTCTTTCTTTACCCTCTCTGTCTCTCTCTCTCTCTCTCTACCCCCTCTTTCTTTACCCTCTCTCTCTCTACCCCCTCTTTCTTTACCCTCTCTGTCTCTCTCTCTCTCAATTTCAATTTAAGGGTTTTATTGGAAAGGGAAACATATGTTAACATTGCCAAAGCAAGTGAGGTAGATAATATACAAAAGTGAAATGAACAATAAAAAATGAACAGTAAACATTACACTCACAGAAGTTCAAAAGAATAAAGACAAATAGTTAATGTACAAAAGGGGAAATAAATTAACATAAATATGGGTTGTATTTACAATGGTGTTTGTTCTTCACTGGTTGCCCTTTTCTCGTGGCAACAGGTCACAAATCTTGCTGCTGTGATGACACACTGTGGTATTTTACCCAGTAGATATGGGAGTTTATCAAAATTGGGTTTGTTTTCTAATTCTTTGTGGATCTGTGTAATCTGAGGGAAATGTGTGTTTCTAATATGGTCATACATTGGGCAGGAGGTTAGGAAGTGCAGCTCAGTTTCCACCTCATTTTGTGGGCAGTGAGCACATAGCCTGTCTTCTCTTGAGAGCCATGTCTGTCTACGGCGGCCTTTCTCAATAGCAAGGCTATGCTCACTGAGTCTGTACATAGTCAAAGCTTTCCTTAAGTTTGGGTCAGTCACAGTGGTCAGGTATTCTGCCGCTGTGTACTCTCTGTTTAGGGCCAAATAGCATTCTAGTTTGCTCTGTATTTTTGTTAATTCTTTCCAATGTGTCAAGTAATTATCTTTTTGTTTTCTCATGATTTGGTTGGGTCTAATTGTGCTGTTGTCCTGGGGCTCTGTGGGGTGTGTTTGTGTTTGTGAACAGAGCCCCAGGACCAGCTTGCTTAGGGGACTCTTCTCCAGGTTCATCTCTCTGTAGGTGATGGCTTTGTTATGGCTTTGTTATTCCTTTTAGGTGGTTGTAGAATTTAACGGCTCTTTTCTGGATTTTGATCATTAGCGGGTATCGTCCTAATTCTGCTCTGCATTATTTTGTGTTTTATGTTGTAAACTGGATACTTTTGCTAAATTCTGCATGCAGAGTCTCAATTTGGTGTTTGTCTCATTTAGTGAATTATTGGTTGGTGAGCGGACCCCAGACCTCACAACCATAAAGGGCAATGGGCTCTATGACTGATTCAAGTATTTTTAGCCAGATCCTAATTGATATGTCAAATTTTATGTTACTTTTGATGGCATAGAAGGCCCTTCTTGCCTTGTCTCTCAGATCGTTCACAGCTTTGTGGAAGTTACTTGTGGCGCTGATGTTTAGGCTGAGGTATGTATAGGTTTTTGTGTGCTCTAGGACAACAGTGTCTAGATGGAATTTGTATTTGTGGTCCTGGTGACTGGACCTTTTTTGGAACACCATTATTTTGTTCTTACTGAGATTTACTGTCAGGGGCCCAGGTGTGACAGAATCTGTGCAGAATATCTAGGTGCTGCTGTAGGCCCTCCTTGGTTGGTGTCAGAAGCACCAGATCATCAGCAAACAGTAGACATTTGACTTCATATTCTAGACTTGAGATTCACTCTTCTAGACTTGAGATTCTCTCACTCTCTCCCCCCCTCCCTCTAACTCTCTCTCTACCCCCCCCCCCTAACTCTCTCTCTAACCCCCCCCCCCCCTCTAACTCTCTCTCTACCCCCCCCCCTAACTCTCTCTCTAACACCCCCTCCCCTCTAACTCTCTCTCTAACCCCCCCTCCCTCTAACTCTCTCTCTACCCCCCCCCCTAACTCTCTCTCTAACCCCCCCCCCCTCTAACTCTCTCTCTACCCCCCCCCCCTAACTCTCTCTCTAACACCCCCTCCCCTCTAACTCTCTCTCTAACCCCCCCTCCCTCTAACTCTCTCTCTACCCCCCCCTAACTCTGTCTCTACCCCCCCAATGCTCTCTCTAACCCCCCCCTAACTCTCTCTCTAACCCCCCCTCCCTCTAACTCTCTCTCTACCCCCCCTAACTCTCTCTCTACCCCCCCCCTCTAACTCTCTCTACCCCCCCTCCCTCTAACTCTCTCTCTACCCCCCCCTAACTCTCTCTCTAACCCCCCCCCCCTCCCTCTAACGCTCTCTCTACCCCCCCCCCCCCCCCCCCCCAACTCTCTCTCTACCCCCCCCCCCCCCCCCCTAACTCTCTCTCTCTGTGTCTCCGTGTGTCTCCTGGGGTTGAGTGAGACGTGGAGCTGGTTGATGAGAGACAGCCCTCAGCAGCCTGCTGTGCTGTTAGTGAGTAGGTGTGAGAACCACAACAACCCTCCATCCCAGTCAGTCAGTCAGTCCATCTGGTTTTCATTAGCTTGTTGCTACGCAGGAAAAAACACTTCTTTTGTTGTCCATGCAGCCAATCAGGAAGTGATTTTGGGGCAGTAGCTTCCTGTTTCCCTGCGTTCCCCCGGACATTAGGCCCCGCCCAGCTCCTCTAGCCCAACAGTTAATTTATAACATGCTGCTTTAGGACACAGAGGACAGGAAAGGGACAGTCCTGTCTGTAGGACACAGAGGACAGGAGGGGGAACAGTCCTGTCTGTAGGACACAGAGGACAGGAGGGGGAACAGTCCTGTCTGTAGGACACCGAGGACAGGAGGGGACAGCTGTAGGACACAGAGGACAGGAGGGGGAACAGTCCTGTCTGTAGGACACAGAGGACAGGAGGGGGAACAGTCCTGTCTGTAGGACACAGAGGACAGGAGGGGGACAGCTGTAGGACACAGAGGACAGGAGGGGGGACAGTCCTGTCTGTAGGACACAGAGGACAGGAGGGGGAACAGTCCTGTCTGTAGGACACAGAGAACAGGAGGGGGACAGCTGTAGGACACAGAGGACAGGAGGGGACAGTCCTGTCTGTAGGACACAGAGGACAGGAGGGGACAGTCCTGTCTGTAGGGCACAGAGGACAGGAGGGGGAACAGTCCTGTCTGTAGGACACAGAGGACAGGAGGGGGAACAGTCCTGTCTGTGGGACACAGAGAACAGTCCTGTCTGTAGGACACAGAGGACAGTCCTGTCTGTAGGACACAGAGGACAGTCCTGTCTGGAGGACACAGAGGACAGGAGGGGGGACAGTCCTGTCTGTAGGACACAGAGGACAGGAAGGGGACAGTCCTGTCTGTAGGACACAGAGGACAGGAGGGGGACAGTCCTGTCTGTAGGACACAGAGGACAGGAGGGGGACAGTCCTGTCTGTAGGACACAGAGGACAGGAGGGGGGACAGCCCTGTCTGTAGGACACCGAGGACAGGAGGGGGACAGTCCTGTCTGTAGGACACCGAGGACAGGAGGGGGACAGCCCTGTCTGTAGGACACAGAGGACAGGAGGGGGACAGTCCTGTCTGTAGGACACCGAGGACAGGAGGGGGGACAGTCCTGTCTGTAGGACACCGAGGACAGGAGGGGGACAGCCCTGTCTGTAGGACACAGAGGATAGGAGGGGGAACAGTTCTGTCTGTAGGACACAGAGGACAGGAGGGGACAGTCCTGTCTGTAGGACACAGAGGACAGGAGGGGGACAGCTGTAGGACACAGAGGACAGGAGGGGGACAGTCCTGTCTGTAGGACACAGAGGACAGGAGGGGGGACAGCCCTGTCTGTAGGACACAGAGGACAGGAGGGGGAACAGTCCTGTCTGTAGGACACAGAGGACAGGAGGGGGAACAGTCCTGTCTGTAGGACACAGAGATGCTCAACTCTGAAACCAGACAAATCAGACTGAACTGTGTGATGTAGTAGGGAGTTGTAGTTTCTCTAGAGATAAATCAGCCTGAACTGTGTGATGTAGTAGGGAGTTGTAGTTTCTCTAGAGATAAATAAGATCCAGACTGAACTGTTTGATGTAGTAGGGAGTTGTAGTTTCTCTAGAGATAAATCAGATCCAGACTGAACTGTGTGATGTAGTAGGGAGTTGTAGTTTCTCTAGAAATAAATCAGACCCAGCCTGAACTGTGTGATGTAGTAGGGAGTTGTAGTTTCTCTAGAAATAAATCAGACTGAACTGTGTGATGTAGTAGGGAGTTGTAGTTTCTCTAGAGATAAATCAGATCCAGCCTGAACTGTGTGATGTAGTAGGGAGTTGTAGTTTCCAATAGGCCAATATTCTACATAGTTTAGTGCAGAAAACGTGGTGATTAACTACAACGCCCATAATCCATTGCGAACCTACTTGTCCGGTCTGTGTGTTTCTTTTAGGCCCGCTATGTTAGGGTAGTTTGGGGCAGACACAGAGAGACAGAGACAGAACAACTCATGACGGAGAGGAAGAGAGAGCAGTTGCTTCGCCAGGTATCTGTACCTGAAAATACATCATCTAAGTGATTGACAGCAGTCATAACATAATGCCTTATTTACTTTGAAGAACCTCTAAAATAGTGATTTTTTGTTGTTGTCCGACAGCATAATGATGTCTTGAGATGATGACTTAATAAAAGTTATTAAATCAAACACATGTAATTCCATACAAACATCTGGACTGTTCTGTTCTGTGGTGATTTAGGTGTGTTGTTCTACCATATCAATGTACTGCCAACAGTTTGGACCAGTAACCTGTTGGTCTGCAGCATGTCCAGAACCCAGAGTCCAGAACCTAGAGTCCAGAACCCAGAGTCCAGAACCTAGAGTCCAGATTCCAGAACCCAGAGTCCAGAACCCAGAGTCCAGAACCTAGAGCCCAGAACAGTACAACAGTTGATTACAGTAGATTGTAGGTAGGTTATAGGTTCTAGTGAGGTTGGTGACAGTACAGTAGACTAGTCCTATTGTAGGGAGGTTATAGGTTCTAGTGAGGTTGGTGACAGTACAGTAGACTACAGTAGACTAGTCCTATTGTAGGGAGGTTATAGGTTCTAGTGAGGTTGGTGACAGTACAGTAGACTAGTCCTATTGTAGGGAGGTTATGGGTTCTAGTGAGGTTCTAGACAGTACAGTAGACTACAGTAGACTAGTCCTATTGTAGGTAGGTTATAGGTTCTAGTGAGGTTGGTGACAGTACAGTAGACTAGTCCTATTGTAGGGAGGTTATAGGTTCTAGTGAGGTTGGTGACAGTACAGTAGACTACAGTAGACTAGTCCTATTGTAGGGAGGTTATAGGTTCTAGTGAGGTTGGTGACAGTACAGTAGACTACAGTAGACTAGTCCTATTGTAGGGAGGTTATAGGTTCTAGTGAGGTTGGTGACAGTACAGTAGACTACAGTAGACTAGTCCTATTGTAGGGAGGTTATAGGTTCTAGTGAGGTTGGTGACAGTACAGTAGACTACAGTAGACTAGTCCTATTGTAGGTAGGTTATAGGTTCTGGTGAGGTTGGTGATAATACAGTAGACTAGTCCTATTGTAGGGAGGTTATAGGTTCTAGTGAGGTTGGTGACAGTACAGTAGACTACAGTATACTAGTCCTATTGTAGGGAGGTTATAGGTTCTAGTGAGGTTGGTGACAGTACAGTAGACTACAGTAGACTAGTCCTATTGTAGGGAGGTTATAGGTTCTAGTGAGGTTGGTGACAGTACAGTAGACTAGTCCTATTGTAGGGAGGTTATAGGTTCTAGTGAGGTTGGTGATAGTACAGTAGACTAATCCTATTGTAGGGAGGTTATAGGTTCTAGTGAGGTTGGTGACAGTACAGTAGACTAGTCCTATTGTAGGTAGGTTATAGGTTCTAGTGAGGTTGGTGACAGTACAGTAGACTAGTCCTATTGTAGGTAGGTTATAGGTTCTAGTGAGGTTGGTGACAGTACAGTAGACTACAGTAGACTAGTCCTATTGTAGGGAGGTTATAGGTTCTAGTGAGGTTGGTGACAGTACAGTAGACTACAGTAGACTAGTCCTATTGTAGGTAGGTTATAGGTTCTAGTGAGGTTGGTGACAGTACAGTAGACTACATTAGACTAGTCCTATTGTAGGGAGGTTATAGGTTCTAGAGAGGTTGGTGACAGTACAGTAGACTAGTCCTATTGTAGGGAGGTGATAGGTTCTAGTGAGGTTCTAGACAGTACAGTAGACTGCAGTAGACTAGTCCTATTGTAGGTAGGTTATAGGTTCTAGTGAGGTTGGTGACAGTACAGTAGACTAGTCCTATTGTAGGTAGGTTATAGGTTCTAGTGAGGTTGGTGACAGTACAGTAGACTACAGTAGACTAGTCCTATTGTAGGGAGGTTATAGGTTCTAGTGAGGTTGGTGACAGTACAGTAGACTACAGTAGACTAGTCCTATTGTAGGGAGGTTATAGGTTCTAGTGAGGTTCTAGACAGTACAGTAGACTACAGTAGACTAGTCCTATTGTAGGGAGGTTATAGGTTCTAGTGAGGTTGGTGACAGTACAGTAGACTACAGTAGACTAGTCCTATTGTAGGTAGGTTATAGGTTCTAGTGAGGTTGGTGACAGTACAGTAGACTAGTCCTATTGTAGGGATGTTATAGGTTCTAGTGAGGTTGGTGATAATACAGTAGACTAGTCCTATTGTAGGGAGGTTATAGGTTCTAGTGAGGTTGGTGACAGTACAGTAGACTACAGTAGACTAGTCCTATTGTAGGGAGGTTCTAGGTTCTAGTGAGGTTGGTGACAGTACAGTAGACTACAGTATACTAGTCCTATTGTAGGGAGGTTATGGGTTCTAGTGAGGTTGGTGACAGTACAGTAGACTACAGTAGACTAGTCCTATTGTAGGTAGGTTATAGGTTCTAGTGAGGTTGGTGACAGTACAGTAGACTAGTCCTATTGTAGGGAGGTTATAGGTTCTAGTGAGGTTGGTGATAATACAGTAGACTAGTCCTATTGTAGGGAGGTTATGGGTTCTAGTGAGGTTGGTGACAGTACAGTAGACTACAGTAGACTAGTCCTATTGTAGGGAGGTTATGGGTTCTAGTGAGGTTGGTGACAGTACAGTAGACTAGTCCTATTGTAGGTAGGTTATAGGTTCTAGTGAGGTTGGTGACAGTACAGTAGACTACAGTAGACTAGTCCTATTGTAGGGAGGTTATGGGTTCTAGTGAGGTTGGTGACAGTACAGTAGACTACAGTAGACTAGTCCTATTGTAGGGAGGTTATAGGTTCTAGTGAGGTTGGTGACAGTACAGTAGACTAGTCCTATTGTAGGGAGGTTATAGGTTCTAGTGAGGTTGGTGACAGTACAGTAGACTACAGTAGACTAGTCCTATTGTAGGGAGGTTATAGGTTCTAGTGAGGTTGGTGACAGTACAGTAGACTACAGTAGACTAGTACTATTGTAGGGAGGTTATAGGTTCTAGTGAGGTTGGTGACAGTACAGTAGACTACAGTATACTAGTCCTATTGTAGGTAGGTTATAGGTTCTAGTGAGGTTGGTGACAGTACAGTAGACTACAGTAGACTAGTCCTATTGTAGGGAGGTTCTAGGTTCTAGTGAGGTTGGTGACAGTACAGTAGACTACAGTAGACTAGTCCTATTGTAGGGAGGTTAAAGGTTCTAGTGAGGTTGGTGACAGTACAGTAGACTAGTCCTATTGTAGGGAGGTTATAGGTTCTAGTGAGGTTGGTGACAGTACAGTAGACTAGTCCTATTGTAGGGAGGTTATAGGTTCTAGTGAGGTTCTAGACAGTACAGTAGACTACAGTAGACTAGTACTATTGTAGGGAGGTTATAGGTTCTAGTGAGGTTGGTGACAGTACAGTAGACTAGTCTTATTGTAGGGAGGTTATAGGTTCTAGTGAGGTTAGTGACAGTACAGTAGACTGCAGTAGACTAGTCCTATTGTAGGTAGGTTATAGGTTCTAGTGAGGTTGGTGACAGTACAGTAGACTAGTCCTATTGTAGGTAGGTTATAGGTTCTAGTGAGGTTGGTGACAGTACAGTAGACTACAGTAGACTAGTCCTATTGTAGGGAGGTTATAGGTTCTAGTGAGGTTGGTGACAGTACAGTAGACTACAGTAGACTAGTCCTATTGTAGGGAGGTTATAGGTTCTAGTGAGGTTCTAGACAGTACAGTAGACTACAGTAGACTAGTCCTATTGTAGGGAGGTTATAGGTTCTAGTGAGGTTGGTGACAGTACAGTAGACTACAGTAGACTAGTCCTATTGTAGGTAGGTTATAGGTTCTAGTGAGGTTGGTGACAGTACAGTAGACTAGTCCTATTGTAGGTAGGTTAGTGACAGTACAGTAGACTACAGTAGACTAGTCCTATTGTAGGGAGGTTATAGGTTCTAGTGAGGTTGGTGACAGTACAGTAGACTAGTCCTATTGTAGGGAGGTTATAGGTTCTAGTGAGGTTGGTGACAGTACAGTAGACTACAGTAGACTAGTCCTATTGTAGGGATGTTATAGGTTCTAGTGAGGTTGGTGATAATACAGTAGACTAGTCCTATTGTAGGGAGGTTATAGGTTCTAGTGAGGTTGGTGACAGTACAGTAGACTACAGTAGACTAGTCCTATTGTAGGGAGGTTCTAGGTTCTAGTGAGGTTGGTGACAGTACAGTAGACTACAGTATACTAGTCCTATTGTAGGGAGGTTATGGGTTCTAGTGAGGTTGGTGACAGTACAGTAGACTACAGTAGACTAGTCCTATTGTAGGTAGGTTATAGGTTCTAGTGAGGTTGGTGACAGTACAGTAGACTAGTCCTATTGTAGGGAGGTTATAGGTTCTAGTGAGGTTGGTGATAATACAGTAGACTAGTCCTATTGTAGGGAGGTTATGGGTTCTAGTGAGGTTGGTGACAGTACAGTAGACTACAGTAGACTAGTCCTATTGTAGGGAGGTTATAGGTTCTAGTGAGGTTGGTGACAGTACAGTAGACTACAGTAGACTAGTACTATTGTAGGGAGGTTATAGGTTCTAGTGAGGTTGGTGACAGTACAGTAGACTACAGTATACTAGTCCTATTGTAGGTAGGTTATAGGTTCTAGTGAGGTTGGTGACAGTACAGTAGACTACAGTAGACTAGTCCTATTGTAGGGAGGTTCTAGGTTCTAGTGAGGTTGGTGACAGTACAGTAGACTACAGTAGACTAGTCCTATTGTAGGGAGGTTAAAGGTTCTAGTGAGGTTGGTGACAGTACAGTAGACTACAGTAGACTAGTCCTATTGTAGGGAGGTTATAGGTTCTAGTGAGGTTGGTGACAGTACAGTAGACTAGTCCTATTGTAGGGAGGTTATAGGTTCTAGTGACGTTCTAGACAGTACAGTAGACTACAGTAGACTAGTCCTATTGTAGGGAGGTTATAGGTTCTAGTGAGGTTGGTGACAATACAGTAGACTACAGTAGACTAGTCTTATTGTAAGGGAGGTTATAGGTTCTAGTGAGGTTGGTGATAATACAGTAGACTACAGTAGACTAGTCTTATTGTAGGGAGGTTATAGGTTCTAGTGAGGTTGGTGACAGTACAGTAGACTACAGTAGACTAGTCCTATTGTAGGTAGGTTATAGGTTCTAGTGAGGTTGGTGACAGTACAGTAGACTACAGTAGACTAGTCCTATTGTAGGGAGGTTATAGGTTCTAGTGAGGTTGGTGACAGTACAGTAGACTAGTCCTATTGTAGGTAGGTTATAGGTTCTAGTGAGGTTGGTGACAGTACAGTAGACTACAGTAGACTAGTCCTATTGTAGGGAGGTTAGTGACAGTACAGTAGACTACAGTAGACTAGTCCTATTGTAGGGAGGTTATAGGTTCTAGTGAGGTTGGTGACAGTACAGTAGACTAGTCCTATTGTAGGTAGGTTATAGGTTCTAGTGAGGTTGGTGACAGTACAGTAGACTACAGTAGACTAGTCCTATTGTAGGGAGGTTATAGGTTCTAGTGAGGTTGGTGACAGTACAGTAGACTACAGTAGACTAGTCCTATTGTAGGGAGGTTATAGGTTCTAGTGAGGTTGGTGACAGTACAGTAGACTACAGTAGACTAGTCCTATTGTAGGGAGGTTATAGGTTCTAGTGAGGTTGGTGATAATACAGTAGACTAGTCCTATTGTAGGGAGGTTATAAGTTCTAGTGAGGTTGGTGACAGTACAGTAGACTACAGTAGACTAGTCCTATTGTAGGGAGGTTATAGGTTCTAGTGAGGTTGGTGACAGTACAGCAGACTAGTCCTATTGTAGGGAGGTTATAGGTTCTAGTGAGGTTGGTGACAGTGCAGTAGACTACAGTAGACTAGTACTATTGCAGGGAGGTTATAGGTTCTAGTGAGGTTGGTGACAGTACAGTAGACTACAGTAGACTAGTCCTATTGTAGGTAGGTTATAGGTTCTAGTGAGGTTGGTGACAGTGCAGTAGACTAAAGTAGACTAGTCCTATTGTAGGGAGGTTATAGGTTCTAGTGAGGTTGGTGACAGTCCAGTAGACTACAGTAGACTAGTCCTATTGTAGGGAGGTTATAGGTTCTAGTAAGGTTGGTGACAGTACAGTAGACTACAGTAGACTAGTCCTATTGTAGCGAGGTTATAGGTTCTAGTGGGGTTGGTGACAGTACAGTAGACTACAGTAGACTAGTCCTATTGTAGGTAGGTTATAGGTTCTAGTGGGGTTGGTGACAGTACAGTAGACTACAGTAGACTAGTCCTATTGTAGGGAGGTTATAGGTTCTAGTGAGGTTGGTGACAGTACAGTAGACTACAGTAGACTAGTCCTATTGTAGGGAGGTTATAGGTTCTAGTGAGGTTGGTGACAGTACAGTAGACTACAGTAGACTAGTCCTATTGTAGGGAGGTTATAGGTTCTAGTGAGGTTGGTGACAATACAGTAGACTACAGTAGACTAGTCCTATTGTAGGGAGGTTATAGGTTCTAGTGGGGTTGGTGACAGTACAGTAGACTAGTCCTATTGTAGGTAGGTTATAGGTTCTAGTGAGGTTGGTGACAGTACAGTAGACTACAGTAGACTAGTCCTATTGTAGGTAGGTTATAGGTTCTAGTGGGGTTGGTGAAAGTACAGTATACTAGTCCTATTGTAGGTAGGTTATAGGTTCTAGTGAGGTTGGTGACAGTACAGTAGACTACAGTAGACTAGTCCTATTGTAGGGAGGTTATAGGTTCTAGTGAGGTTGGTGACAGTACAGTAGACTACAGTAGACTAGTCCTATTGTAGGGAGGTTATAGGTTCTAGTGAGGTTCTAGACAGTACAGTAGACTACAGTAGACTAGTCCTATTGTAGGGAGGTTATAGGTTCTAGTGAGGTTGGTGACAGTACAGTAGACTACAGTAGACTAGTCCTATTGTAGGGAGGTTAAAGGTTCTAGTGAGGTTGGTGACAGTACAGTAGACTACAGTAGACTAGTCCTATTGTAGGGAGGTTATAGGTTCTAGTGAGGTTGGTGACAGTACAGTAGACTAGTCCTATTGTAGGGAGGTTATAGGTTCTAGTGACGTTCTAGACAGTACAGTAGACTACAGTAGACTAGTCCTATTGTAGGGAGGTTATAGGTTCTAGTGAGGTTGGTGACAATACAGTAGACTACAGTAGACTAGTCTTATTGTAAGGGAGGTTATAGGTTCTAGTGAGGTTGGTGATAATACAGTAGACTACAGTAGACTAGTCTTATTGTAGGGAGGTTATAGGTTCTAGTGAGGTTGGTGACAGTACAGTAGACTACAGTAGACTAGTCCTATTGTAGGTAGGTTATAGGTTCTAGTGAGGTTGGTGACAGTACAGTAGACTACAGTAGACTAGTCCTATTGTAGGGAGGTTATAGGTTCTAGTGAGGTTGGTGACAGTACAGTAGACTAGTCCTATTGTAGGTAGGTTATAGGTTCTAGTGAGGTTGGTGACAGTACAGTAGACTACAGTAGACTAGTCCTATTGTAGGGAGGTTAGTGACAGTACAGTAGACTACAGTAGACTAGTCCTATTGTAGGGAGGTTATAGGTTCTAGTGAGGTTGGTGACAGTACAGTAGACTAGTCCTATTGTAGGTAGGTTATAGGTTCTAGTGAGGTTGGTGACAGTACAGTAGACTACAGTAGACTAGTCCTATTGTAGGGAGGTTATAGGTTCTAGTGAGGTTGGTGACAGTACAGTAGACTACAGTAGACTAGTCCTATTGTAGGGAGGTTATAGGTTCTAGTGAGGTTGGTGACAGTACAGTAGACTACAGTAGACTAGTCCTATTGTAGGGAGGTTATAGGTTCTAGTGAGGTTGGTGATAATACAGTAGACTAGTCCTATTGTAGGGAGGTTATAGGTTCTAGTGAGGTTGGTGACAGTACAGTAGACTACAGTAGACTAGTCCTATTGTAGGGAGGTTATAGGTTCTAGTGAGGTTGGTGACAGTACAGCAGACTAGTCCTATTGTAGGGAGGTTATAGGTTCTAGTGAGGTTGGTGACAGTGCAGTAGACTACAGTAGACTAGTACTATTGCAGGGAGGTTATAGGTTCTAGTGAGGTTGGTGACAGTACAGTAGACTACAGTAGACTAGTCCTATTGTAGGTAGGTTATAGGTTCTAGTGAGGTTGGTGACAGTGCAGTAGACTAAAGTAGACTAGTCCTATTGTAGGGAGGTTATAGGTTCTAGTGAGGTTGGTGACAGTCCAGTAGACTACAGTAGACTAGTCCTATTGTAGGGAGGTTATAGGTTCTAGTAAGGTTGGTGACAGTACAGTAGACTACAGTAGACTAGTCCTATTGTAGGGAGGTTATAGGTTCTAGTGGGGTTGGTGACAGTACAGTAGACTACAGTAGACTAGTCCTATTGTAGGTAGGTTATAGGTTCTAGTGGGGTTGGTGACAGTACAGTAGACTACAGTAGACTAGTCCTATTGTAGGGAGGTTATAGGTTCTAGTGAGGTTGGTGACAGTACAGTAGACTACAGTAGACTAGTCCTATTGTAGGGAGGTTATAGGTTCTAGTGAGGTTGGTGACAGTACAGTAGACTACAGTAGACTAGTCCTATTGTAGGGAGGTTATAGGTTCTAGTGAGGTTGGTGACAATACAGTAGACTACAGTAGACTAGTCCTATTGTAGGGAGGTTATAGGTTCTAGTGGGGTTGGTGACAGTACAGTAGACTAGTCCTATTGTAGGTAGGTTATAGGTTCTAGTGAGGTTGGTGACAGTACAGTAGACTACAGTAGACTAGTCCTATTGTAGGGAGGTTCTAGGTTCTAGTGAGGTTGGTGACAGTACTGTAGACTACAGTAGACTAGTCCTATTGTAGGGAGGTTCTAGGTTCTAGTGAGGTTGGTGACAGTACAGTAGACTACAGTAGACTAGTCCTATTGTAGGGAGGTTATAGGTTCTAGTGAGGTTGGTGACAGTACAGTAGACTAGTCCTATTGTAGGGAGGTTATAGGTTCTAGTGAGGTTGGTGACAGTACAGTAGACTACAGTAGACTAGTCCTATTGTAGTGAGGTTGGTGACAGTACAGTAGACTACAGTAGACTAGTCCTATTGTAGGTAGGTTATAGGTTCTAGTGAGGTTGGTGACAGTACAGTAGACTAGTCCTATTGTAGGGAGGTTATAGGTTCTAGTGAGGTTGGTGACAGTACAGTAGACTACAGTAGACTAGTCCTATTGTAGGGAGGTTATAGGTTCTAGTGAGGTTGGTGACAGTACAGTAGACTAGTCCTATTGTAGGGAGGTTATAGGTTCTAGTGAGGTTGGTGACAGTACAGTAGACTAGTCCTATTGTAGGGAGGTTATAGGTTCTAGTGGGGTTGGTGACAGTACAGTAGACTACAGTAGACTAGTCCTATTGTAGGTAGGTTATAGGTTCTAGTGAGGTTGGTGACAGTACAGTAGACTACAGTAGACTAGTCCTATTGTAGGGAGGTTCTAGGTTCTAGTGAGGTCGGTGACAGTACAGTAGACTACAGTAGACTAGTCCTATTGTGGGTAGGTTATAGGTTCTAGTGGGGTTGGTGATAATACAGTAGACTAGTCCTATTGTAGGGAGGTTATAGGTTCTAGTGAGGTTGGTGACAGTACAGTAGACTACAATAGACTAGTCCTATTGTAGGGAGGTTATAGGTTCTAGTGGGGTTGGTGATAATACAGTAGACTAGTCCTATTGTAGGGAGGTTATAGGTTCTAGTGAGGTTGGTGACAGTACAGTAGACTACAGTAGACTAGTCCTATTATAGGGAGGTTATAGGTTCTAGTGAGGTTGGTGACAGTACAGTAGACTACAGTAGACTAGTCCTATTGTAGGGAGGTTATAGGTTCTAGTGGGGTTGGTGACAGTACAGTAGACTACAGTAGACTAGTCCTATTGTAGGGAGGTTATAGGTTCTAGTGAGGTTGGTGATAATACAGTAGACTAGTCCTATTGTAGGGATGTTATAGGTTCTAGTGAGGTTGGTGACAGTACAGTAGACTACAGTAGACTAGTCCTATTGTAGGGAGGTTATAGGTTCTAGTGAGGTTGGTGACAGTACAGTAGACTACAGTAGACTAGTCCTATTGTAGGTAGGTTATAGGTTCTAGTGAGGCTGGTGACAGTGCAGTAGACTACAGTAGACTAGTCCTATTGTAGGGAGGTTCTAGGTTCTAGTGAGGTTGGTGACAGTGCAGTAGACTACAGTAGACTAGTCCTATTGTAGGGAGGTTCTAGGTTCTAGTGAGGTTGGTGACAGTGCAGTAGACTACAGTAGACTAGTCCTATTGTAGGGAGGTTATAGGTTCTAGTGAGGTTGGTGACAGTACAGTAGACTACAGTAGACTAGTCCTATTGTAGGTAGGTTATAGGTTCTAGTGAGGTTGGTGACAGTACAGTAGACTACAGTAGACTAGTCCTATTGTAGGGAGGTTATAGGTTCTAGAGAGGTTGGTGACAGTACAGTAGACTACAGTAGACTAGTCCTATTGTAGGGAGGTTATAGGTTCTAGTGAGGTTGGTGACAGTACAGTAGACTACAGTAGACTAGTCCTATTGTAGGGAGGTTATAGGTTCTAGTGAGGTTGGTGACAATACAGTAGACTACAGTAGACTAGTCCTATTGAAGGGAGGTTATAGGTTCTAGTGAGGTTGGTGACAGTACAGTAGACTAGTCCTATTGTAGGGAGGTTCTAGGTTCTAGTGAGGTTGGTGACAGTACAGTAGACTACAGTAGACTAGTCCTATTGTAGGGAGGTTATAGGTTCTAGTGAGGTTGGTGACAGTACAGTAGACTAGTCCTATTGTAGGGAGGTTATAGGTTCTAGTGAGGTTGGTGACAGTACAGTAGACTACAGTAGACTAGTCCTATTGTAGGGAGGTTATAGGTTCTAGTGAGGTTGGTGACAGTACAGTAGACTAGTCTTATTGTAGGGAGGTTATAGGTTCTAGTGAGGTTGGTGACAGTACAGTAGACTACAGTAGACTAGTCCTATTGTAGGGAGGTTATAGGTTCTAGTGAGGTTGGTGACAGTACAGTAGACTACAGTAGACTAGTCCTATTGTAGGGAGGTTATAGGTTCTAGTGAGGTTGGTGATAATACAGTAGACTAGTCCTATTGTAGGGAGGTTATAGGTTCTAGTGAGGTTGGTGACAGTACAGTAGACTACAGTAGACTAGTCCTATTGTAGGGAGGTTATAGGTTCTAGTGAGGTTGGTGACAGTACAGCAGACTAGTCCTATTGTAGGGAGGTTATAGGTTCTAGTGAGGTTGGTGACAGTGCAGTAGACTACAGTAGACTAGTACTATTGCAGGGAGGTTATAGGTTCTAGTGAGGTTGGTGACAGTACAGTAGACTACAGTAGACTAGTCCTATTGTAGGTAGGTTATAGGTTCTAGTGAGGTTGGTGACAGTGCAGTAGACTAAAGTAGACTAGTCCTATTGTAGGGAGGTTATAGGTTCTAGTGAGGTTGGTGACAGTCCAGTAGACTACAGTAGACTAGTCCTATTGTAGGGAGGTTATAGGTTCTAGTAAGGTTGGTGACAGTACAGTAGACTACAGTAGACTAGTCCTATTGTAGGGAGGTTATAGGTTCTAGTGGGGTTGGTGACAGTACAGTAGACTACAGTAGACTAGTCCTATTGTAGGTAGGTTATAGGTTCTAGTGGGGTTGGTGACAAAACAGTAGACTACAGTAGACTAGTCCTATTGTAGGGAGGTTATAGGTTCTAGTGAGGTTGGTGACAGTACAGTAGACTACAGTAGACTAGTCCTATTGTAGGGAGGTTATAGGTTCTAGTGAGGTTGGTGACAGTACAGTAGACTACAGTAGACTAGTCCTATTGTAGGGAGGTTATAGGTTCTAGTGAGGTTGGTGACAATACAGTAGACTACAGTAGACTAGTCCTATTGTAGGGAGGTTATAGGTTCTAGTGGGGTTGGTGACAGTACAGTAGACTAGTCCTATTGTAGGTAGGTTATAGGTTCTAGTGAGGTTGGTGACAGTACAGTAGACTACAGTAGACTAGTCCTATTGTAGGTAGGTTATAGGTTCTAGTGGGGTTGGTGACAGTACAGTATACTAGTCCTATTGTAGGTAGGTTATAGGTTCTAGTGAGGTTGGTGACAGTACAGTAGACTACAGTAGACTAGTCCTATTGTAGGGAGGTTCTAGGTTCTAGTGAGGTTGGTGACAGTACTGTAGACTACAGTAGACTAGTCCTATTGTAGGGAGGTTCTAGGTTCTAGTGAGGTTGGTGACAGTACAGTAGACTACAGTAGACTAGTCCTATTGTAGGGAGGTTATAGGTTCTAGTGAGGTTGGTGACAGTACAGTAGACTAGTCCTATTGTAGGGAGGTTATAGGTTCTAGTGAGGTTGGTGACAGTACAGTAGACTACAGTAGACTAGTCCTATTGTAGTGAGGTTGGTGACAGTACAGTAGACTAGTCCTATTGTAGGTAGGTTATAGGTTCTAGTGAGGTTGGTGACAGTACAGTAGACTAGTCCTATTGTAGGGAGGTTATAGGTTCTAGTGAGGTTGGTGACAGTACAGTAGACTACAGTAGACTAGTCCTATTGTAGGGAGGTTATAGGTTCTAGTGAGGTTGGTGACAGTACAGTAGACTAGTCCTATTGTAGGGAGGTTATAGGTTCTAGTGAGGTTGGTGACAGTACAGTAGACTAGTCCTATTGTAGGGAGGTTATAGGTTCTAGTGGGGTTGGTGACAGTACAGTAGACTACAGTAGACTAGTCCTATTGTAGGTAGGTTATAGGTTCTAGTGAGGTTGGTGACAGTACAGTAGACTACAGTAGACTAGTCCTATTGTAGGGAGGTTCTAGGTTCTAGTGAGGTCGGTGACAGTACAGTAGACTACAGTAGACTAGTCCTATTGTGGGTAGGTTATAGGTTCTAGTGGGGTTGGTGATAATACAGTAGACTAGTCCTATTGTAGGGAGGTTATAGGTTCTAGTGAGGTTGGTGACAGTACAGTAGACTACAATAGACTAGTCCTATTGTAGGGAGGTTATAGGTTCTAGTGGGGTTGGTGATAATACAGTAGACTAGTCCTATTGTAGGGAGGTTATAGGTTCTAGTGAGGT
>NC_092153.1:3914253-3949253 GCF_045791955.1 Oncorhynchus clarkii lewisi
CTACACATACTCTATAACGACGGACTGAATAGACTACGATCACTTGTCTATTTCACAAAATACATGCAATGTTTCGGGAGCGTGTGATTTGAATTACAACATGTCACAGAGACAGAGAGAGAGAGAGAGGGGGAGAGAGAGAGAGAGAGAGAGAGAGAGAGAGAGAGAGAGAGAGAGAGAGAGAGAGAGAGAGAGAGAGAGAGGGAGAAGGAGGGCGGTCTCCCTCTCTCAAAGCCCCAATGCCTTTTAGCCCGTTAAAGTAAAGGCACGGGGACCAGAGGGGGTGGGGGAACAATATCCTAGCTGCCTCTGTCTCTCTGCTTTCCTTACCTATTTTTATTTTGACGCTTTGGAAAACCCGTAGCCCTTCCTCTTCGACAGCCATGCTCGCGGCTCCGCTCTTTACCTCTCGCGCCTTGTGGATAGAGTCTTTGCTCCACGGTGATCGGGATGTGTGTGTGTCGGGTTTCTCCGGCAGTAGAAGGAGGCAGGTCTAGTCCAGCTCAAAGGGCCGTGTGCTGTCTGTATGGGTATATATGGTTATGCTTCCCGGACAGCGGACAGCTGCATTCCCTTTACCCAACCGCTGCTAGAAGACACTGCAGCTCAAACCAGAGCAGCGCGTTAGAGTGGGCGGGGCTCCGCCTTCTCTTTCAGCTAATTGACTGCCAGCGGGCTGACGTCATACAAGGGGGCGGGCTAGATTAGTCGTCGAAAGCGGGTTGCTCCAAAGGCGCACAAGGCGGACTGTCACCGAATTGGTCCGAACCGGCTTGGAGTCTATCCTGACTGGTTTACACCGATAAACATCGATGTGTGCGGTGAGAAAAACATTGCAAAGATCCCAACAAACATCAAAACGGTTTTGCTTTGTGCGCTGAGACTCGAATTGGAGACATGGACAAATCCGATTAGGTCATAAAGAACCCAAAGGCGTAGGTTTGACTAGATGATTAACTAATCCGTGTATAAACCCATTAGCTGCTTCGTCCATGTTTAAACCAGACAAGACAGACTACAAGCCGGTTTGGACCAATTCGGTTCCGGTGTGCCTTGTGCCCCATTGAAACGCTCACCCTTGAATTAAATGAGGGTCGTTGACATACGCCTAGTAGGGTGGGGATTAATGATATTATTGTGATGGGTGGTGATAGCATGACTGAACAGGCTTTAAGGAAGCCACATCACAGGCGAGGACGAGGAGGAAGAGGACGAACACCGCTCAGATCTGTCTAACAGAAGAAGGACCTTAAATTAGCCCCAGTCCAGAACATACTGTAGCAAACGGGGGGAGCGGGGTAGCGAACCCCGGGGTTCCAGCGTGAAAAGCAATCACTCTACGCATCGGGCCAATAGCTGGGAACTGTAGCGTGGCCTCATGCAGAGAGGATCTCTACAATATCAAATCAAAATCACATGTATTTATATAGCCCTTCGTACATCAGCTGATATCTCAAAGTGCTGTAACAGAAACCCAGCCTAAAACCCCAAACAGCAAGCAATGCAGATGTAGAAGCACAGTGGCTAGGAAAAACTCCCTAGAAAGGCCAGAACCTAGGAAGAAACCTAGAGAGGAACCAGGCTCCGAGGGGTGGACCAGTCCTCTACGATACATGACTCTACCAGCCCAGTGGTGATGTCGAGAGGGTGGAGTGGAGAGGAGTGGAAGAGTTGGAGCAAGAGTTAACGATTCCAACGGGGTTTTGACCCGGGACCAAGTCCTGTGGGTTAGCCTCCTTTAGAACAGCCCTGAATATAATTATATACCCTCAGCCCCCATCACATCATCCAGTTCCACCCACAATCCTCCACTCCTTGGCCGGGACACAGCTAATGTAAGACAGGGACACTGACTGTAGCTATGATGAAGCAACCAGCCATCCTGCTGTCATACCGATGTTAGAATAGGATATCAGTGTGTTCAGTTCTTATTGTAAAGGTGACAGGCACAACAACAGTCACATGTAGCTGGAGGGCTGAGGGAGTGACTGAAGTAGTATAGGAAGGGGACAGTTAGTGGTACTGGAGGGCTGAGGGAGTGACTGAAGTAGTATAGGAAGGGGACAGTTAGTGGTACTGGAGGGCTGAGGGAGTGACTGAAGTAGTGTAGTTAGGGGACAGTTAGTGGTCCTGGAGGGCTGAGGGAGTGACTGAAGTAGTGTAGGAATGGGACAGTTAGTGGTACTGGAGGGCTGAGGGAGTGACTGAAGTAGTATAGGAAGGGGACAGCTAGTGGTCCTGGAGGGCTGAGGGAGTGACTGAAGTAGTATAGGAAGGGGACAGTTAGTGGTCCTGGAGGGCTGAGGGAGTGACTGAAGTAGTATAGTTAGGGGACAGTTAGTGGTGCTGGAGGGCTGAGGGAGTGACTGAAGTAGTATAGTTAGGGGACAGTTAGTGGTCCTGGAGGGCTGAGGGAGTTACTGAAGTAGTGTAGGAAGGGGACAGTTAGTGGTACTGGAGGGCTGAGGGAGTGACTGAAGTAGTATAGGAAGGGAACAGTTAGTGGTCCTGGAGGACTGAGGGAGTGACTGTAGTAGTATAGGAAGGGGACAGTTAGTGGTCCTGGAGGGCTGAGGGAGTGACTGAAGTAGTATAGTTAGGGGACAGTTAGTGGTCCTGGAGGGCTGAGGGAGTGACTGAAGTAGTGTAGGAAGGGGACAGTTAGTGGTCCTGGAGGGCTGAGGGAGTGACTGAAGTAGTATAGGAAGGGAACAGTTAGTGGTCCTGGAGGGCTGAGGGAGTGACTGAAGTAGTGTAGGAAGGGGACAGTTAGTGGTCCTGGAGGGCTGAGGGAGTGACTGAAGTAGTATAGGAAGGGAACAGTTAGTGGTCCTGGAGGGCTGAGGGAGTGACTGAAGTAGTATAGGAAGGGGACAGTTAGTGGTCCTGGAGGGCTGAGGGAGTGACTGAAGAAGTATAGGAAGGGAACAGTTAGTGGTCCTGGAGGGCTGAGGGAGTGACTGAAGTAGTATAGGAAGGGGACAGTTAGTGGTCCTGGAGGGCTGAGGGAGTGACTGAAGTAGTATAGGAAGGGGACAGGTAGTGGTACTGGAGGGCTGAGGGAGTGACTGAAGTAGTGTAGTAAGGGGACAGTTAGTGGTCCTGGAGGGCTGAGGGAGTGACTGAAGTAGTATAGGAAGGGGACAGTTAGTGGTCCTGGAGGGCTGAGGGAGTGACTGAAGTAGTATAGGAAGGGGACAGTTAGTGGTACTGGAGGGCTGAGGGAGTGACTGAAGTAGTATAGGAAGGGGACAGTTAGTGGTCCTGGAGGGCTGAGGGAGTGACTGAAGTAGTATAGGAAGGGGACAGTTAGTGGTCCTGGAGGGCTGAGGGAGTGACTGAAGTAGTATAGGAAGGGGACAGGTAGTGGTCCTGGAGGGCTGAGGGAGTGACTGAAGTAGTGTAGGAAGGGGACAGTTAGTGGTAAGGGCTTGGGGAGATATTTATTTGAAACAGCAGCAATACTCTTCCTGATATGGAGGGAGCTAAGTTAGTTAGTTAGTTAGTTGGTTAGTTAGTTAGTTAGTTGGTTAGTTAGTTAGTTAGTTAGTTAGTTCAATAGTAAAGGGACATGGGGTTAGTTTAGTAAAGGGATGGGATGGAGGGAGCTGAGTTAGTTAGTTAGTTAGTTGGTTAGTTAGTTAGTTAGTTAGTTGGTTAGTTAGTTAGTTAGTTAGTTGGTTAGTTAATTAGTTAGTTAGTTAGTTAGTTAGTTAGTTCAATAGTAAAGAGACATGGGGTTAGTTTAGTAAAGGGATGGGATGGAGGGAGCTGAGTTAGTTAGTTAGTTAGTTGGTTAGTTAGTTAGTTAGTTGGTTAGTTAGTTAGTTAGTTAGTTAGTTGGTTAGTTAATTAGTTAGTTAGTTAGTTAGTTAGTTAGTTCAATAGTAAAGAGACATGGGGTTAGTTTAGTAAAGGGATGGGATGGAGGGAGCTGAGTTAGTTAGTTAGTTAGTTAGTTAGTTAGTTAGTAAGTTAGTGGTCCTGGAGGGCTGAGGGAGTGACTGAAGTAGTATAGGAAGGGGACAGTTAGTGGTCCTTAGTTAGTTAGTTAGTTAGTTAGTTAGTTAGTTAGTGGTCCTGGAGGGCTGAGGGAGTGACTGAAGTAGTATAGGAAGGGAACAGTTAGTGGTCCTGGAGGGCTGAGGGAGTGACTGAAGTAGTATAGGAAGGGGACAGTTAGTGGTCCTGGAGGGCTGAGGGAGTGACTGAAGTAGTATAGGAAGGGAACAGTTAGTGGTCCTGGAGGGCTGAGGGAGTGACTGAAGTAGTATAGGAAGGGGACAGTTAGTGGTCCTGGAGGGCTGAGGGAGTGACTGAAGTAGTATAGGAAGGGGACAGGTAGTGGTACTGGAGGGCTAGTACCACTACCTAGTTAGTTAGTTAGTTAGTTAGTTAGTTAGTTAGTTAGTTAGTTAGTAAGTTAGTGGTCCTGGAGGGCTGAGGGAGTGACTGAAGTAGTATAGGAAGGGGACAGTTAGTGGTCCTTAGTTAGTTAGTTAGTTAGTTAGTTAGTTAGTTAGTGGTCCTGGAGGGCTGAGGGAGTGACTGAAGTAGTATAGGAAGGGAACAGTTAGTGGTCCTGGAGGGCTGAGGGAGTGACTGAAGTAGTATAGGAAGGGGACAGTT
Organism: Oncorhynchus clarkii lewisi; assembly: GCF_045791955.1. Lineage (NCBI taxonomy): Eukaryota > Metazoa > Chordata > Actinopteri > Salmoniformes > Salmonidae > Oncorhynchus > Oncorhynchus clarkii. The sequence goes on from NC_092153.1 coordinate 3,918,883, forward strand.
AGTGGTCCTGGAGGGCTGAGGGAGTGACTGAAGTAGTATAGGAAGGGAACAGTTAGTGGTCCTGGAGGGCTGAGGGAGTGACTGAAGTAGTATAGGAAGGGGACAGTTAGTGGTCCTGGAGGGCTGAGGGAGTGACTGAAGTAGTATAGGAAGGGGACAGGTAGTGGTACTGGAGGGCTAGTACCACTACCTAGTTAGTTAGTTAGTTAGTTAGTTAGTTAGTTAGTAAGTTAGTTAGTTAGCTATGAGTTACATTAGTTCAGAATGAAGGGACATGGGGCTCTCCGTCCAGACAGGCTCCCAGGGAAACAGTAAATGACAGAGGAATACATAAACTAACAGTCGTTCATGACATGATGCATGTATTTTAGTACAGAGCCTTGGAGGCTACGCCCTGTGGTAAACCACGGGCCTGTGTGTGTGTGTGTGTGTGTGTGTGTGTGTGTGTGTGTGTGTGTGTGTGTGTGTTTGGGTGTGTGTGTTTGGGTGGTGGGGTGAGCATAGATTTGAACCAAAGCTCATTCTTTTTCACTGGATGTACAGTTGAAGTCAGAAGTTTACATACACCTTAGCCAAATACATTTAAACTCAGTTTTTTACAATTCCTGACATTTAATCCTAGTAAAAATGCCCTGTCTTGTGGCAAGGTAAAATCACCACTTTATTTTAAGAATGTGAAATAATAGTAGAGAGAATGATTTATTTCAGCTTTTATTTCTTTCATCACATTCCCATTGGGTCAGAAGTTTACATACACTCAATTAGTATTTGGTAGCATTGCCTTTAAATTGTTTAACTTGGGTCAAACGTTTCGGGTAGCCTTCCACAAGCTTCCCTCAATAAGTTGGGTGAATTTTGGCCCATTCCTCCTGACAGAGCTGGTGTAACTGAGTCAGGTTTGTAGGCCTCCTTGCTCACGCTTGCTTTTTCAGTTCTGCCCACACATTTTCTATAGGATTGAGGTCAGGGCTTTGTGATGGCCACTCCAATACCTTGACTTTGTTGTCCTTAAGCCATTTTGCCACAACTTTGGAAGTATGCTTGGGGTCATTGTCCATTTGGAAGACCCATTTGCGACCAACCTTTAACTTCCTGACTGATGTCTTGAGATGTTGCTTCAATATATCCACATAATTTTCCTACCTCATGATGCCATCTATTTTGTGAAGTGCACCAGTCCCTCCTGCAGCAAAGCAGCCCCACAACATGATGCTGCCACCCCCGTGCTTCACGGTTGGGATGGTGTTCTTCGGCTTGCAAGCCTCCCCCTTTTTCCTCCAAACATTATGATGGTCATTATGGCCAAACAGTTCTATTTTTGTTTCATCGGACCAAAAAGTATGATCTTTGTCCCCATGTGCAGTTGCAAACCGTAGTCAGGCTTTTTTATGGCTGTTTTGGAGCAGTGGCTTCTTCCTTGCTGAGCGGTCTTTCAGGTTATGTCGATATAGGACTCATTTTACTGTGGATATAGATACTTTTGTACCTGTTTCCTCCAGCATCTTCACAAGGTCCTTTGCTGTTGTTCTGGGATTGATTTGCACTTTTCGCACCAAAGTATGTTCATCTCTAGGAGACAGAACGCGTCACCTTCCTATATACTTACGTACTATTATTTGTACAGATGAACGTGGTACCTTCAGGCGTTTGGAAATTGCTCCCAAGGACGAACCAGACTTGTGGAGGTCAACAATTTTTTTGTGATGTCTTGGTTGATTTCTTTTGTTTTTCCCATGATGTCAAGCAAAGATGCACTGAGTTTGAAGGTAGGCCTTGAAATACATCCACAGGTACACCTCCAATTGACTCAAATGATGTCAATAAGCCTATCAGAAGATTCCAAAGCCGTGACATAATTTTCTGGAATTTTCCAAGCTGTTTAAAGGCACAGTCAACTTAGTGTATGTAAACTTCTGACCCACTGGAATTGTGATACAGTGAATTATAAATGAAATAATCTGTCTGTTAACAATTGTTGGAAAAATTACTTGTGTCATGCACAAAGTAGATGTCCTAACCAACTTGCCAAAACTATAGTTTGTTAACAAGAAATTTGTGGAGTGTTTGAAAAACTAGTTTTAATGACTCCAACCTAAGTGTATGTAAACTTCCGACATCAGCTGTATGTAGAAGAGGTCAGGTTGTTACCACATGGAGACGTATGTAGAAGAGGTCAGGTTGTTACCACATGGAGACGTAAGTAGAAGAGGTCAGGTTGTTACCACGTGGAGACGTATGTAGAAGAGGTCAGGTTGTTACCACATGGAGACGTATGTAGAAGAGGTCAGGTTGTTACCACATGGAGACGTATGTAGAAGAGGTCAGGTTGTTACCACGTGGAGACGTATGTAGAAGAGGTCAGGTTGTTACCACGTGGAGACGTATGTAGAAGAGGTCAGGTTGTTACCACGTGGAGACGTATGTAGAAGAGGTCAGGTTGTTACCACGTGGAGACGTATGTAGAAGAGGTCAGGTTGTTACCACGTGGAGACGTATGTAGAAGAGGTCAGGTTGTTACCACGTGGAGACGTATGTAGAAGAGGTCAGGTTGTTACCACGTGGAGACGTATGTAGAAGAGGTCAGGTTGTTACCACGTGGAGACGTATGTAGAAGAGGTCAGGTTGTTACCACATGGAGACGTATGTAGAAGAGGTCAGGTTGTTACCACGTGGAGACGTATGTAGAAGAGGTCAGGTTGTTACCACATGGAGACGTGTGTAGAAGAGGTCAGGTTGTTACCACATGGAGACGTATGTAGAAGAGGTCAGGTTGTTGGAGACGTATGTAGAAGAGGTCAGGTTGTTACCACATGGAGACGTATGTAGAAGAGGTCAGGTTGTTACCACGTGGAGACGTATGTAGAAGAGGTCAGGTTGTTACCACGTGGAGACGTATGTAGAAGAGGTCAGGTTGTTACCACGTGGAGACGTATGTAGAAGAGGTCAGGTTGTTACCACATGGAGACGTATGTAGAAGAGGTCAGGTTGTTACCACGTGGAGACGTATGTAGAAGAGGTCAGGTTGTTACCACATGGAGACGTATGTAGAAGAGGTCAGGTTGTTGGAGACGTATGTAGAAGAGGTCAGGTTGTTACCACATGGAGACGTATGTAGAAGAGGTCAGGTTGTTACCACATGGAGACGTCTGTAGAAGAGGTCAGAGGTCAGGTTGTTACCACGTGGAGACGTATGTAGAAGAGGTCAGGTTGTTACCACATGGAGACGTGTGTAGAAGAGGTCAGGTTGTTACCACATGGAGACGTATGTAGAAGAGGTCAGGTTGTTACCACGTGGAGACGTATGTAGAAGAGGTCAGGTTGTTACCACATGGAGACGTGTGTAGAAGAGGTCAGGTTGTTACCACATGGAGACGTGTGTAGAAGAGGTCAGGTTGTTACCACATGGAGACGTGTGTAGAAGAGGTCAGGTTGTTACCACGTGGAGACGTATGTAGAAGAGGTCAGGTTGTTACCACGTGGAGACGTATGTAGAAGAGGTCAGGTTGTTACCACGTGGAGACGTATGTAGAAGAGGTCAGGTTGTTACCACATGGAGACGTGTGTAGAAGAGGTCAGGTTGTTACCACATGGAGACGTGTGTAGAAGAGGTCAGGTTGTTACCACATGGAGACGTGTGTAGAAGAGGTCAGGTTGTTACCACATGGAGACGTATGTAGAAGAGGTCAGGTTGTTACCACATGGAGACGTGTGTAGAAGAGGTCAGGTTGTTACCACATGGAGACGTGTGTAGAAGAGGTCAGGTTGTTACCACATGGAGACGTCTGTAGAAGAGGTCAGAGGTCAGGTTGTTACCACATGGAGACGTAACGTTGAAGAGGTCAGGTTGTTACCACATGGAGACGTCTGTAGAAGAGGTCAGAGGTCAGGTTGTTACCACATGGAGACGTCTGTAGAAGAGGTCAGAGGTCAGGTTGTTACCACATGGAGACGTCTGTAGAAGAGGTCAGAGGTCAGGTTGTTACCACATGGACACGTCTTCAATCTCACATACAAAACAAACAACAGATACTCGAGAGTCTTTCCGTTCAAGCCATTCTATAACATTCTGTCAACAAAGAAAAACCCTTTGCGTTTGGGGAGCAAGACTCTAAATGAAGAAGAGGAGGACATGATGCTTCTGTATTGGTACAGTCCGACAGTGAGCTCATTTTGGCTACAGGTTCAAGGCCGGCTTTCCATCCCTCCATCAGACTACATATTAACCCTGAGCTCATCATCTTCGGCGACCTCAACGTTCGTAATCTTTCAATTTACACAATACTTCTGCTAGGTAAAATATTCATATACAAAAACACAACATTCTACGTCTAACCTCTTTAAACCATTTGCTAGACACCGATTCGTCCTTGAAAATACAAATTGCTACTAGAACTCAGGAAATTCAACAACAACAAGTAAAGTGGGGGGGAAGCTAAGCAAGGGGGAAGTGTTGGGAAACTCTTTAGGCATATTTCTTTCACAAAGTCAACTCGTGTTATTGTATTAATTAATGCAAATATCTTCTTATAAGGGCAAAATAATCTATGTGGAATGTAAGCTAACAATGGTTTTCCTTATTTATTTTTGCATTAGGGCTACACCATGGCATTACAGATAACTGTGTTATCCTAATGTGTTGTATCGGGTGTTTGTCTTGTTATTGTCCTCAGTTCTTTTGTTTGTCTTGTTATTGTCATGTTTATTGTCCTCAGTTCTTATGTTTGTCTTGCTATTGTCATGTTTATCGTCCTCAGTTCTTATGTTTGTCTTGTTATTGTCATGTTTATCGTCCTCAGTTCTTATGTTTGTCTTGCTATTGTCATGTTTACCGACCTCAGTTCTCATGTTTGTCTTGTTATTGTCATGTACAATACCAGTTAAAAGTTTGGACACACCTACTCATTCAAGGGTTTTTCTTTATTTGTACTATTTTCTAGATTGTAGAATAATAGTGAAGACATCAAAACTATGAAATAACACATATTACGTAACACATCATGTAGTAACCAAAAAAAGGGTTAAACAAATTGTAACGGCTGTTGGTGGAAGAAGGTGAGGACCAAGGTGCAGTGTGGTACGTGTTCATCCTTTTATTCATGGGACTGAACACTGATTAACAAAACAACAAAGAGAACAACTGAGCCAATCAGTTGTGTTGTGACAAGGTAGGGGTGGTATACAAGAGATAGCCTTATTTGGTAAAAGAGCAAGTCCATATTATGGCAAGAACAGCTCAAATAAGCAAAGAGAAATGACAGTCCATCATTACTTTAAGACAAGGTCAGTCCATCATTACTATAAGACATGAAGGTCAGTCAATCCGGAACATTTCAAGAACATTAAAAGTTTCTTCAAGTGCAGTCGCAAAAACCATCACGCGCTATGATGAAACTGTCTCTTATGAGGAACGCCACAGGAAAGGAAGACCCAGAGTTACCTCTGCTGCAGAGGATAAGTTCATTAGAGTTAACTGTCTCTCATGAGGACCGCCACAGGAAAGGAAGACCCAGAGTTACCTCTGCTGCAGAGGATAAGTTCATTAGAGTTAACTGGCTCTCATGAGGACCACCACAGGAATGGAAGACCCAGAGTTACCTCTGCTGCAGAGGATACGTTCGTTAGAGTTAACTGGCTCTCATGAGGACCGCCACAGGAAAGGAAGACCCAGAGTTACCTCTGCTGCAGAGGATAAGTTCATTAGAGTTAACTGTCTCTCATGAGGACCGCCACAGGAAAGGAAGACCCAGAGTTACCTCTGCTGCAGAGGATAAGTTCATTAGAGTTAACTGTCTCTCATGAGGACCGCCACAGGAAAGGAAGACCCAGAGTTACCTCTGCTGCAGAGGATAAGTTCATTAGAGTTAACTGGCTCTCATGAGGACCGCCACAGGAAAGGAAGACCCAGAGTTACCTCTGCTGCAGAGGATAAGTTCATTAGAGTTAACTGGCTCTCATGAGGAGCGTCACAGGACAGGAAGACCCAGAGTTACCTCTGCTGCAGAGGATAAGGTCATTAGAGTTAACTGTCTCTCATGAGGACCGCCACAGGAAAGGAAGACCCAGAGTTAACTCTGCTGCAGAGGATAAGTTCATTAGAGTTTACCAGCCTCAGAAATTGCAGCCTGGAATAAATGCTTCACAGAGTTCAAGTAACAGACACATCTCAACATCAAATGTTCAGAGGGAGATTGCGTGAATCAGGCCTTCGTGGTCGAATTGCTGCAAAGAAACCACCTACTAAAGGACACCAATAATAAGAAGAGACTTGCTTGGGCAAGTCAATAAATACCTTGTCTCCTCATCCCAGTCTCCTCATCGGAGTCTGCTCTTGGGTTTCCCTGCTCCACTACTGTCCCGTCGATGTGGATAGGGGGGTGCTCCCTCTGCTGTTTCCTGAAGTCCACGATGTCCTCGGCTGCTCTTGGGTTTCCCTGTTCCACTAACAGGGAAATATTCCTACAGATGGTGAATATCTACACTCAGAAAAAAGGTGCAATTTAGAACCAAAAAGGGTTCTTCCCCATCGAAAAAAACCTTTTGGTTCCAGGTAGAACCCTTTTGGGTTCCATTTAGAACCCTTTCCAAAGACTGTTCTACATGGAACCCAAAATAGTTCTATCCGGAACCAAAAAAGGGTTCTCCTTTGAGGACAGCCACAAAACCCTTTTGTAAATGTTCCCCTCCTCGTCTCCTTTCCTTCATCATTTCCTTTTCATTATGTTGAATCAGTTGGGAGGAAGGAGAGGAGACGAGGAAACCCCTTGATACATCTACAGATAACAGACACTGTCCTTGCTGCAGGATCCAATGGCCAAAGGTTTCAGCTGTGGTTTAATCCCAAACAGTGTAAAGAATGGGAAGCACTTCCTACCGTCTGTATGTGTACTTTCTATTATTACGTTAGGAGACAACACAGACCAGAGTTAGTCAAGGCTGCCAGCCATGCCCCAATCCTTCAGACTGAAACCTTCTGGCTTTATGAATTGGAGACAACACAGACCAGAGTTAGTCAAGGCTGAAACCTTCTGGCTTTATGAAGTGGAGACAACACAGACCAGAGTTAGTCAAGGCTGAAACTTTCTGGCATTATGAAGTGGAGACAACACAGACCAGAGTTAGTCAAGGCTGTGCTGCCAGCCATGCCCCAATCCTTCAGGCTGAAACCTTCTGGCTTTATGAAGTGGAGACAACACAGACCAGAGTTAGTCAAGGCTGTGCTGCCAGCCATGCCCCAATCCTTCAGGCTGAAACCTTCTGGCTTTATGAAGTGGAGACAACACAGACCAGAGTTAGTCAAGGCTACCAGCCATGCCCCAATCCTTCAGGCTGAAACCTTCTGGCTTTATGAAGTGGAGACAACACAGACCAGAGTTAGTCAAGGCCATGCCCCAATCCTTCAGGCTGAAACCTTCTGGCTTTATGAAGTGGAGACAACACAGCCTGTCAGTCAGCGGTCTACACAGCCTGTCAGTCAGCGGTCTACATGGAGCTGTCAGTCAGCGGTCTACATGGAGCTGTCAGTCAGTGGTCTACATGGAGCTGTCAGTCAGCGGTCTACATGGAGCTGTCAGTCAGCGGTCTACATGGAGCTGTCAGTCAGCAGTCTACATGGAGCTGTCAGTCAGCAGTCTACATGGAGCTGTCAGTCAGCAGTCTACATGGAGTTGTCAGTCAGCGGTCTACACAGCCTGTCAGTCAGCGGTCTACATGGAGCTGTCAGTCAGTGGTCTACATGGAGCTGTCAGTCAGCGGTCTACATGGAGCTGTCAGTCAGCGGTCTACATGGAGCTGTCAGTCAGCAGTCTACATGGAGCTGTCAGTCAGCAGTCTACATGGAGCTGTCAGTCAGCAGTCTACATGGAGCTGTCAGTCAGCGGTCTACACAGCCTGTCAGTCAGCGGTCTACATGGAGCTGTCAGTCAGAGGTCTACACAGCCTGTCAGTCAGCGGTCTACATGGAGCTGTCAGTCAGCGGTCTACACAGCCTGTCAGTCAGCGGTCTACACAGCCTGTCAGTCAGTGGTCTACATGGAGCTGTCAGTCAGCGGTCTACATGGAGCTGTCAGTCAGCGGTCTACATGGAGCTGTCAGTCAGCAGTCTACATGGAGCTGTCAGTCAGCGGTCTACACAGCCTGTCAGTCAGCGGTCTACATGGAGCTGTCAGTCAGCGGTCTACACAGCCTGTCAGTCAGCGGTCTACATGGAGCTGTCAGTCAGCGGTCTACACAGCCTGTCAGTCAGTGGTCTACATGGAGCTGTCAGTCAGCGGTCTACATGGAGCTGTCAGTCAGCGGTCTACATGGAGCTGTCAGTCAGCGGTCTACACAGCCTCTCAGTCAGCAGTCTACATGGAGCTGTCAGTCAGCGGTCTACATGGAGCTGTCAGTCAGCGGTCTACACAGCCTGTCTGTCAGCGGTCTACATGGAGCTGTCAGTCAGCGGTCTACACAGCCTGTCAGTCAGCGGTCTACATGGAGCTGTCAGTCAGCGGTCTACATGGAGCTGTCAGTCAGCGGTCTACATGGAGCTGTCATTCAGCAGTCTACATGGAGCTGTCAGTCAGCGGTCTACATGGAGCTGTCAGTCAGCGGTCTACATGAAGCTGTCAGTCAGCGGTTTACACAGCCTGTCAGTCAGCGGTCTACATGGAGCTGTCAGTCAGCGGTCTACACATTTTTCAGAGGGAAAGAGGTCATTTATAGCCTGTTTATCATTATAGACCATCTCTGGTAAACCTGGCTGTCTAAACTAAAGGTCCCATATCGCCACCTAGTGTCAGTCAGGTAAGTTGCTGTTGACTTCCCAACTTCACATGTCCCTGTCGTCCCTGTGGACAGCATGCTTGTTACAAGGGGTTTGAGTCTCTATGGCACAGGTGGGGTTCTTTCCCCACAGCCACCGGGTCTGTGATTCAAACCCCTTACAGGCTGTTTCCTGTCCTTTACTTCAACTTAACATCCAATCACACCTACTTACTACAACTAAACATCCAATCACACCTACTTACTACAACTAAACATCCAATCACACCTACTTACTACAACTAAACATCCAATCACACCTACTTACTACAACTTAACATCCAATCACACCACAGTACCCCATCATCATGTCTCCAAACACACCTACTTACTACAACTAAACATCCAATCACACCTACTTACTACAACTAAACATCCAATCACACCTACTTACTACAACTAAACATCCAATCACACCTACTTACTACAACTAAACATCCAATCACACCACAGTACCCCATCATCATGTCTCCAAACACACCTACTTACTACAACTAAACATCCAATCACACCTACTTACTACAACTAAACATCCAATCACACCTACTTACTACAACTAAACATCCAATCACACCTACTTACTACAACTAAACATCCAATCACACCTACTTACTACAACTAAACATCCAATCACACCTACTTACTACAACTAAACATCCAATCACACCTACTTACTACAACTAAACATCCAATCACACCTACTTACTACAACTAAACATCCAATCACACCTACTTACTACAACTAAACATCCAATCACGCCACAGTACCCCATCACCACACCCCCAGACAGTTTGACCACACCTCCAGACAGTGACCACACCCCCAGACAGTTTGACCACACCCCCAGACAGTTTGACCACACCCCCAGACAGTTTGACCACATCCACAGACAGTTTGACCACACCCCCAGGCAGTTTGACCACACCCCCAGACCGTTTGACCACACCCCCATACAGTTTGACCACACCCCTAGACACTTTGACCACACCCCCATACAGTTTGGCCACACCCCCAGACAGTTTGACCACACCCCCATGCAGTTTGACCACACCCCCAGACAGTTTGACCACACCCCCAGACAGTTTGACCACACCTCCAGGCAGTGACCACACCCCCAGACAGTTTGACCACACCCCCAGACAGCACGCTCCCTGAAATGATTGTCTTCAAACAAACAGATGACTGTCTTCAAACACCGCAACAACACCACACAATATGCATCTAACGGTTAAGAACATTATGGATGAATAGTAATACAATGTACTGTGTGGCCCCTTCTACACTTTCACCCACAGATCACAGTTTAATCTGTTGTTGTTAGCAATATTCATAAAAAAAACAACAGGGGTCAACAGACCCCACTTTGGGAACCGCTAAACGCCAATTTATGCTTGATCCGAAATGTGGTAGGAGGCTTAGAAGCAAGAGGCATGCAAGAGGCATGCAGAGTAACGATGTGGAGGGCTCGGTATAGTAACGATGTGGAGGGCTCGGTATAGTAACGATGTGGAGGGCTCGGTACAGTATCGATGTGGAGGGCTCGGTAAAGTAACGATGTGGAGGGCTCGGTACAGTAACGAAGTGGAGGGCTCGGTACAGTAACGATGTGGAGGGCTCGGTACAGTAACGATGTGGAAGGCTCGGTACAGTAACGATGTGGAGGGCTCGGTACAGTAACGATGTGGAGGGCTCGGTATAGTAACGATGTGGAGGGCTCGGTACAGTAACGATGTGGAGGGCTCGGTATAGTAACGATGTGGAGGGCTCGGTACAGTAACGATGTGGAGGGCTCGGTACAGTATCGATGTGGAGGGCTCGGTACAGTAACGATGTGGAGGACTCGGTACAGTATCGATGTGGAGGGCTCGGTACAGTAACGATGTGGAGGGCTCGGTATAGTAACGATGTGGAGGGCTCGGTACAGTAACGATGTGGAGGGCTCGGTACAGTATCGATGTGGAGGGCTCGGTACAGTAACGATGTGGAGGGCTCGGTACAGTAACAATGTGGAGGGCTCGGTACAGTAACGATGTGGAGGGCTCGGTACAGTAACGATGTGGAGGGCTCGGTACAGTAACGATGTGGAGGGCTCGGTACAGTAACGATGTGGAGGGCTCGGTACAGTAACGATGTGGAGGGCTCGGTACAGTAACGATGTGGAGGGCTCGGTACAGTAACGATGTGGAGGGCTCGGTACAGTAACGATGTGGAGGACTCGGTACAGTAACGATGTGGAGGGCTCGGTACAGTTACGATGTGGAGGGCTCGGTACAGTATCGATGTGGAGGGCTCGGTACAGTATCGATGTGGAGGGCTCGGTACAGTAACGATGTGGAGGACTCGGTACAGTAACGATGTGGAGGAATCGGTACAGTATCGATGTGGAGGGCTCGGTACAGTAACGATGTGGAGGGCTCGGTACAGTATCGATGTGGAGGGCGCCATATTCAGTGTATCCGGGAAAGTATTCAGACCCCTTGGCTTTTTGTTACATTACAGCCTTATTCTAAAATGGATTCAATAAAAATGTTCCTCATCAATCTACATCACAATACCCCATGATGACATCACAACACCCCATAATGACATCACAATACCCCATAATGACATCATAATACCCCATGATGACATCACAACACCCCATAATGACATCACAATACCCCATAATGACATCACAATAACCCATAATGACGAAGTGAAAACAGGTTTTTCAATTTTTTTTTGCAAATGTATTGAAAATGTAAAAAAAAACAGAAATACCTTATCTACATAAGTATTCAGACCCTTTTCTATGAGACTGTAAATTGAGCTCAGGTGCATCCTGTTTCCATTGATCATCATTGAGATGTTTCTACAACTTGATTGGAGTCCACCTGTGGTAAGTTCAATTGATTGGACATGATTTGGAAAGACACACACCTGTCTTTATAAGGTCCCACAGTTGACAGTGCATGTCAGAGCAAAAACCAAGCCATGAGGTCAAAGGAATTGTCCGTAGAGCTCTGAGACAGGATTGTTTCGAGGCACAGATCTGGGGAAGGGTACCAAACAAATGTCTGCAGTATTGAAGGTCCCCAAGAACACAGTGACCTCCATCATTCTTAAATGGAAGAAGTTTGGAACCTCCAAGACTCATGAGAAACAAGATTCTCTGGTCTGATAAAACCAAGATTGAACTCTTTGGCCTGAATGCCAAGCGTCACATCTGGAGGAAACCTGGCACCATCCCTACGGTGAAGAATGGTGGAGGCAACATCATGCTGTGAGCATGTTTTTCAGCGGCAGGGACTGGGAGACTAGTCAGGATCGAGGGGAAGATGAACGGAGCAAAGTACAGAGAGATCATTCATGAAATCCTGCTCCAGAGTGCTCAGGACCTCAGTCTGGGACGAAGATTCACCTTCCAACAGGACAATGCAGAAGTGGCTTCGGGACAGATCTCTGACCTTGAGTGGCCCAGCCAGAGCCCAGACTTGAACCCGATCTAACATCTCTGGAGAGACCTGAAAATAGCTGTGCAGCGACGCTCCCCATCCAACCTGACAGAGCTTGAGTGGATCTGCAGAGAAGAATGGGAGAAACTCCTCAAATACAGGTGTGCCAAATTTGTAGTGTCATACCTAAGAAGACTCGAGGTTGTAACACTGCCAAAGGTGCTTCAACAAAGAACTGACTAAAGGGTCTGAATACTTATGTAAATGCTAAATTTCAGATTTTTTATTTTTAATACATTTTTTGCTTTGTCATTATGGGGTATTGTGATGTCATTATGAGGTATTGTGATGTCATTATGGGGTATGGTGTGTAGATTGATGAGGGTAAAAACTATTTAATACATTCTAGAATAAGACAAAACGTAACAAAATGTGTAAAAACTTTAAGGAGTCTGAATACTTGCCGAATGCACCGTAGCTCCGCATTGACATGATTGGTTGAAGGTAGGAGGTCATGTATACATTCACTTCCTTGACAACTTCCTCCAGAATAGCTCCGCTCCCCCGCTAAGCATGAAAGCCATCAGGCGGAGGCTGTTTCGCAATAAATGCTGTCACTTCAGATGGTGGATTGACCAATGCAGAGCCTTTACGGGCTTTTATCAGAGACAGAAGAGGGGGGGGGGGGGGGGGTTCCTATACTGTCAATGAACCAAACAGACCAGACTCAGCTGCTAATGCTTTGGTGTCTATTTATTTTATCTTTATTTAACCTTTATTTAACTCGGCAAGTCAGTTAAGAACAAATTCTTATTTTCAATGACAGCCTGTTCAGGGGAAGAACAACAGATTTGTACCTTGTCAGCTCGGGGGTTTGAACTTGCAACCTTCCAGTTACTTCCGGTTACTTCCGGTTACTAGTCCAACGCTCTAACCACTAGGCTACGCTGCCGCCCATTCTATGGAAGAGCCACCCCATTAAGCAGATTGGGTACTGATCATTTTAATTTATACACCATTATTTGGTTTTAAACACTTACATTTTGTTTTTTTTAACCTGTGCCCCACTAATTAGGTTCCCATGGAAACACTGACCAGGACATTGTTTCCTTACTATTTAATAGTCCATGTTTAAACCTTGAACAAAGACAAATAAGCCTATACTATTAGCTATAGGCAGTGTATGAAATAGCTACAGAAGGACTTCTTTCGTTGCTATTGACTTAATTTATGTGTCATTAGACACCTTATTTGAGGATGACTCCTGTGGCTCATTTGATTGTTCTAAATGGTGTACTGTCCCTTTAAAAAAAAGTCCTTCCCGGTCTCTCTTCACTGTTTTTACCGGCCACGTTTCCCCCCTCTAAACGATACTGTACTTACTTGTCTTTGGTGTCGGTCTTCAACCTATTTCTCTGCTCTTGTTTCCATTGTTACTCTGTCCGATCATGGCAGCTCATTCTATCGACGAACCGTTCCCTTTCCACGGGTTGCTCCCTAAAAAAGAGACCGGCGCTGCGTCTTATCTCACTAGGTTCCCCGAGTACGATGGACGGGGTGTTGTCATCGCTATCCTCGACACTGGCGTGGACCCAGGGGCCCCGGGCATGCAGGTAAATTTACCCCGGTGCTTTTACAGACTACTAGGCCTCATTCAAAATTCACGACTAGCTAGTGATTTCTGGTGCTACCTTGTCACTCCAATCTAGTAAAACTAGTTAGAAACTACTGTTCATCTAATTTACATTTTAACGAGAAAACAGCTAACGCCTTTTTGTTGTTGTTGTAACATGACAGTCCCCTGAGTCTGTCGGTAAATTAGCTCAGTTTAGCGTAGATGGCTAATTTAACAAGCTAAGATCATATAGCAAACCATCAGAACATAATGTCCTAGTTAGCTACACCATAAAATACTGACAGACCATTGATTTTGGCAGGACTAGTGCTAATATTTCCCCACCATAGCATAAGAAAAAAAAAAAAAAAAGATGATTATTGTTGCTGACATGTTTTATTTGAAATGCTTCAGTGACTAGCTAGTGAGTTGCTGTGACTTAGTGGTGGAACTGGGGGACGCTGATGGAAACAGGATCAAACATCTGTTGAGAGCCGTCACTCAACTGTAGAGGCCCTGTCCTGTCTGTCTGTCTGTCCTGTATGCCCTGTCTAGTTACTGTCTGTCCTGTATGCCCTGTCTAGTTACTGTCTGTCTGTCTGTCCTGTATGCCCTGTCTAGTTACTGTCTGTCCTGTATGCCCTGTCTAGTTACTGTCTGTCCTGTATGCCCTGTCCTGTCTGTCCTGTATGTCCTGTCTAGTTACTGTCTGTCCTGTATGTCCTGTCCTGTCTGTCTGTCTGTCCTGTATGCCCTGTCTAGTTACTGTCTGTCCTGTATGCCCTGTCTAGTTACTGTCTGTCCTGTATGCCCTGTCCTGTCTGTCCTGTATGTCCTGTCTAGTTACTGTCTGTCCTGTATGCCCTGTCTAGTTACTGTCTGTCCTGTATGTCCTGTCTAGTTACTGTCTGTCCTGTATGCCCTGTCTAGTTACTGTCTGTCTGTCTGTCTGTCGGTCTGTCCTGTATGTCCTGTCTAGTTACTGTCTGTCTGTCTTGTATGCCCTGTCTAGTTACTGTCTGTCCTGTCTACCCTGTCTAGCTTCTGTCTGTCTGTCCTGTCTACCCTGTCTAGTTACTGTCTGTCTGTCCTGTCTACCCTGTCTAGTTACTACCTAGCTACTGTTTGTCTGTCTGCCTGTCTAGTTACTGTCTGTCTGTCTGTCTGCGCTTCCTAGCCACATCACTCAGCCCTCTGCTAAAGACCAAAGGTTTCTCTCTGACTCGAACATGAGTAGGTCGATACCAGTTGGTAAAGACTTTCAGAATATTACACTATTATATTGATACATCACTGACGGTAACGTTTGTCTATAAATCTAATTTTATTTGTCACATACACATGGTTAGCAGATGTTATTGGTCACATGGTTAGCAGATGTTATTGGTCACATGGTTAGCAGATGTTATTGGTCACATGGTTAGCATATGTTATTGGTCACATACACATGGTTAGCATATGTTATTGGTCACATACACATGGTTAGCAGATGTTATTGGTCACATGGTTAGCAGATGTTATTGGTCACATGGTTAGCAGATGTTATTGGTCACATGGTTAGCAGATGTTATTGGTTACATGGTTAGCAGATGTTATTGGTCACATGGTTAGCAGATGTTATTGGTCACATACACATGGTTAGCAGATGTTATTGGTTACATACACATGGTTAGCAGATGTTAATGGTCACATACACATGGTTAGCAGATGTTATTGGTCACATACACATGGTTATCAGATGTTATTGGTCACATGGTTAGCAGATGTTATTGGTTAGCAGATGTTATTGGTTACATACACATGGTTAGCAGATGTTATTGGTCACATACACATGGTTAGCAGATGTTATTGGTTAGCAGATGTTATTGGTTAGCAGATGTTATTGGTTACATACACATGGTTAGCAGATGTTATTGGTCACATGGTTAGCAGATGTTATTGGTCACATACACATGGTTAGCAGATGTTATTGGCCACATACACATGGTTAGCAGATGTTATTGGTCACATGGTTAGCAGATGTTATTGGTCACATGGTTAGTAGATGTTATTGGTCACATGGTTAGCAAATGTTATTGGTTAGCAGATGTTATTGGTTAGCAGATGTTATTGGTTACATACACATGGTTAGCAGATGTTATTGGTCACATAGTTAACAGATGTTATTGGTCACATACACATGGTTAGCAGATGTTATTGGTCACATACACATGGTTAGCAGATGTTATTGGCCACATACACATGGTTAGCAGATGTTATTGGTCACATGGTTAGCAGATGTTATTGGTCACATGGTTAGCAGATGTTATTGGTCACATACACATGGTTAGCAGATGTTATTGATCACATACACATGGTTAGCAGATGTTATTGGTTACATACACATGGTTAGCAGATGTTATTGGTTACATACACATGGTTAGCAGATGTTATTGGTCACATGGTTAGCAGATGTTATTGGTTACAGACACGTGGTTAGCAGATGTTAATGGTCACATACACATGGTTAGCAGATGTTATTGGTTACATACACATGGTTAGCAGATGTTATTGGTCACATGGTTAGCAGATGTTATTGGTTACAGACACATGGTTAGCAGATGTTATTGGTTACAGACACATGGTTAGCAGATGTTAATGGTCACATACACGTGGTTAGCAGATGTTATTGGTTACATACACATGGTTAGCAGATGTTATTGGTCACATACACATGGTTAGCAGATGTTATTGGTTACATACACATGGTTAGCAGATGTTATTGGTCACATGGTTAGCAGATGTTATTGGTTACATACACATGGTTAGCAGATGTTATTGGTTACAGACACGTGGTTAGCAGATGTTATTGGTTACAGACACGTGGTTAGCAGATGTTATTGGTTACATACACATGGTTAGCAGATGTTATTGGTTACAGACACGTGGTTAGCAGATGTTATTGGTTACATACACATGGTTAGCAGATGCTATTGGTTACATACACATGGTTAGCAGATGCTATTGGTTACATACACATGGTTAGCAGATGTTATTGGTCACATACACGTGGTTAGCAGATGTTATTGGTCACATACACATGGTTAGCAGATGTTATTGGTTACATACACATGGTTAGCAGATGTTAATGCGAGTGTAGCGAAATGCTTGTGCTTCTAGTTCCGACAGTGCAGTAATATCTAACAAGTAATCTAACTAACAATTCCCCCAACAACCACCTCATACACACAAATCTAAAGGGGTGAATGAGAATATGTACATATCTCTCATATGGATGAGAGATGGCTGAGCGGCACAGACGAGGTGCAGTAGATGGTATAGAATACAGTATATACACATATGAGTAATACAAGACATGTAAACATTATTAAAGTGGCCTTGTTTTAAGTGACTAGTGATCCAATTTTTAAATTGGCATGTGATTGGGTCTCCATGTTGGCAGCAGCCTCTCTGAGGTAGTGATGGCTGTTTATCAGTCTGATGGGTCTGGAGGTGGAAGCTGTTGACCAGTCTGAGGGGTCTGGAGGTAGAAGCCGTTGACCAGTCTGATGGGTCTGGAGATGGAAGCCGTTGACCAGTCTGATGGGTCTGGAGATGGAAGCAGTTGACCAGTCTGATGGGTCTGGAGATGGAAGCAGTTGACCAGTCTGATGGGTCTGGAGGTAGAAGCTGTTGACCAGTCTGATGGGTCTGGAGGTAGAAGCTGTTGACCAGTCTGATGGGTCTGGAGGTAGAAGCTGTTGACCAGTCTGATGGGTCTGGAGGTAGAAGCTGTTGACCAGTCTGATGGGTCTGGAGATGGAAGCAGTTGACCAGTCTGATGGGTCTGGAGATGGAAGCTGTTGACCAGTCTGATGGGTCTGGAGATGGAAGCTGTTGACCAGTCTGATGGGTCTGGAGATGGAAGCTGTTGACCAGTCTGATGGGTCTGGAGATGGAAGCTGTTGACCAGTCTGATGGGTCTGGAGATGGAAGCTGTTGACCAGTCTGATGGGTCTGGAGATGGAAGCTGTTGACCAGTCTGATGGGTCTGGAGATGGAAGCTGTTGACCAGTCTGATGGGTCTGGAGATGGAAGCTGTTGACGAGTCTGATGGGTCTGGAGGTGGAAGCTGTTGACCAGTCTGATGGGTCTGGAGGTGGAAGCTGTTGACCAGTCTGATGGGTCTGGAGGTGGAAGCTGTTGACCAGTCTGATGGGTCTGGAGGTGGAAGTTGTTGACCAGTCTGATGGGTCTGGAGATGGAACCTGTTGACCAGTCTGATGGGTCTGGAGATAGAAGCTGTTTAGCAGTCAGGATTAGTTGCACTGTGTCACCAGTATGTCAAGGTGTACTCATTGTGGAAACATAATGTGTGTGTGTGTCGGGGTCAGAGAGGGTTTGTGTGTTTTTCGGTCAGATAGTGTGTGTGTGTATTTTACACTCTTCAACATCTGTGTCCTCTCTCCCTCAGACCACGACGGAGGGCAAGCCGAAGATCGTTGACATCATCGATACGACGGGCAGTGGAGATGTCACCATGGCGACGGTGGTGGAGCCTAAAGACGGAGAGGTGACCGGGCTGTCCGGGAGGACGCTCAAGGTACGCTACCCTCGACACGCTGCCACTTCCTGGTCACACTGTCTCTGTACAGACTGTTAGCCTGTAGTTACATGTCTCTCCGTACAGACTGTTAGCCTGTAGTTACATGTCTCTCTGTACAGTCTGTTAGCCTGTAGTTACATGTCTCTCTGTACAGACTGTTAGCCTGTAGTTACATGTCTCTCTGTACAGACTGTTAGCCTGTAGTTACATGTCTCTCCGTACAGACTGTTAGCCTGCCTGTAGTTACATGTCTCTCTGTACAGACTGTTAGCCTGTAGTCACATGTCTCTCTGTACAGTCTGTTAGCCTGTAGTTACATGTCTCTCTGTACAGACTGTTAGCCTGTAGTCACATGTCTCTCTGTACAGACTGTTAGCCTGTAGTCACATGTCTCTCTGTACAGACTGTTAGCCTGTAGTTACATGTCTCTCTGTACAGACTGTTAGCCTATAGTTACATGTCTCTCCGTACAGACTGTTAGCCTGTAGTCACATGTCTCTCTGTACAGACTGTTAGCCTGTAGTTACATGTCTCTCTGTACAGACTGTTAGCCTGTAGTTACATGTCTCTCTGTACAGACTGTTAGCCTGTAGTTACATGTCTCTCTGTACAGACTGTTAGCCTGTAGTTACATGTCTCTCTGTACAGACTGTTAGCCTGTAGTCACATGTCTCTCTGTACAGACTGTTAGCCTGTAGTTACATGTCTCTCTGTACAGACTGTTAGCCTGTAGTTACATGTCTCTCTGTACAGACTGTTAGCCTGTAGTTACATGTCTCTCTGTACAGACTGTTAGCCTGTAGTTACATGTCTCTCTGTACAGACTGTTAGCCTGTAGTTACATGTCTCTCCGTACAGACTGTTAGCCTGTAGTCACATGTCTCTCTGTACAGACTGTTAGCCTGTAGTTACATGTCTCTCTGTACAGACTGTTAGCCTGTAGTTACATGTCTCTCTGTACAGACTGTTAGCCTGTAGTTACATGTCTCTCTGTACAGACTGTTAGCCTGTAGTTACATGTCTCTCTGTACAGACTGTTAGCCTGTAGTTACATGAACACATGTCTCTCTCTGTCCTCAGATCCCTCATGCCTGGGATAATCCATCAGGAAAGTACCACATTGGGATCAAAAATGGATATGAGTTGTTCCCTAAAGCTCTCCGAGAGAGAATCCAGGTATGGAGTGGATTTGTGTGGCCAAGTAACGAGGATTTGCACGTTGATATACACGACCAAAAGTATGTGGACACCTGCTCGTCCAGCGTCTCATTCCAAAATCATGACCATTAATATGGAGTTGGACCCCCCTTTGCTGCTATAACAGCCTCCACTCTTCTGGGAAGGCTTTCCACTAGATGTTGGAACATTGCTGCTATAACAGCCTCCTCTTCTGGGAAGACTTTCCACTAGATGTTTGAACATTGCTGCTATAACAGCCTCCTCTTCTGGGAAGACTTTCCACTAGATGTTGGAACATTGCTGCTATAACAGCCTCCACTCTTCTGGGAAGGCTTTCCACTAGATGTTTGAACATTGCTGCAGGGACTTGCTTCCATTCAGCCACGAGCATTAGTGAGGTCGGACACTGATGTTGGGTGATTAGGCCTTTGATGGGGTTGAGGTCAGGGCTCTTTGCAGGCCAGTCAAGTTCTTCCACACTGATTTCGACAAACCATTTCTGTATGGACCTTGCTTTGTGCACGGGAGCATAGTCATGCTGAAACAGGAAAGGGCCTTCCCCAAACTGTTGCCACACAGTTGGAAGCACAGAATCATCTAGAATGTCATTGTATGCTGTAGCGTTAAGATTTCCCTTCACTGGAACTAAGGGGCCAAAACCATTATTCCTCCTCCACCAAACTTTACAGTTGGCACTATGCATTCGGGCTCGTAGCCTTCTCCTGGCATCCACCAAACCCAGATTCGTTCGTCGGACTGCCAGATGGTGAAGCGTGATTCATCACTCCAGGGAACGTGTTTCCACTGCTCCAGAGTCCAATGGTGGTGAGCTTTACACCCCTCCAGAGAACGTGTTTCCACTGCTCCAGAGTCCAATGGTGACTAGCTTTACACCCCTCCAGAGAACGTGTTTCCACTGCTCCAGAGTCCAATGGTGACTAGCTTTACACCCCTCCAGAGAACGTGTTTCCACTGCTCCAGAGTCCAATGGTGACTAGCTTTACACCCCTCCAGAGAACGTGTTTCCACTGGTCCAGAGTCCAATGGTGACTAGCTTTACACCCCTCCAGAGAACGTGTTTCCACTGCTCCAGAGTCCAATGGTGACTAGCTTTACACCCCTCCAGAGAACGTGTTTCCACTGCTCCAGAGTCCAATGGTGGTGAGCTTTACACCCCTCCAGAGAACGTGTTTCCACTGCTCCAGAGTCCAATGGCGGTGAGCTTTACACCACTCCACCCAACGCTTGGCATTGCGCATGGTGATGTTAGGCTTGTGTGCGGCTGCTCGGCCATGGAAACCCATTTCATGAAGCTCCCGACGAACAGTTCTTGTGCTGACGTTGCTTCCAGAGGCAGTTTGAAACTCGGTAGTGAGGGTTGCAACCGAGGACAGACGATTTTTACGTGGTACGCACTTCAGAACTCGGCTGGTCCCATTCTGTGAGCTTGTGTGGCCTACCACTTCGCGGCTGAGCCGTTGTTGCTCCTAGACGTTTCCACTTCACAATAACAGCACTAGCAGTTGCGCGGCGGGAGCTCTAGCAGGACAGAAATCTGACAAACTGACTTGTTGGAAAGGTGGCATCCTATGACGGTGCCACGTTGAAAGTCACTGAGCTCTTCAGTAAGGTCATTCTACAGACAATGTTTGTCTATGGAGATTGCATGGCTGCGTGCTCAATTCTATACACCTGTCAGCAACAGAAATTGCAGAATCCACTAATTTGAAGGGGTGTCCACATACTTTTGTGTATAAATAGTGTATGTTATATTGACCAACAAACACATTGACAGAAGAATGTCTGTGTTGACAGAGGGATGTCTGTGTTGATGTGTTGACAGAAGGATGTCTGTGTTGACAGAGGGATGTCTGTGTTGATGTGTTGACAGAAGGATGTCTGTGTTGATGTGTTGACAGAAGGATGTCTGTGTTGATGTGTTGACAGAAGGATGTCTGTGTTGATGTGTTGACAGAGAGATGTCTGTGTTGATGTGTTGACAGAGGGATGTCTGTGTTGATGTGTTGACAGAAGGATGTCTGTGTTGATGTGTTGACAGAAGGATGTCTGGTTTGACAGAGGGATGTCTGTGTTGATGTGTTGACAGAAGGATGTCTGTGTTGATGTGTTGACAGAGGGATGTCTGTGTTGATGTGTTGACAGAGGGATGTCTGTGTTGATGTGTTGACAGAGAGATGTCTGTGTTGATGTGTTGACCAACAGAAAGAGCGGAAGGAGAAAATGTGGGATCCAGCACACAGAGCAGCTCTGGCCGAAGCCAGTCGTCGGGCAGAACAGTTTGACCTTGCTCACCCCTCCCCCTCACAGGTAACACTTTGACCTCTCCCCTAACCCTCACAGGTAACACTGACCTCTCCCCTCCCCCTCACAGGTAACACTTTGACCTCTCCCCTCCCCCCCACAGGTAACACTCTGACCTCTCCCCTCCCCCTCACAGTTAACACTTTGACCTCTCCCCTCCCCCTCACAGGTAACACTCTGACCTCTCCCCTCCCCCTCACAGGTAACACTTTGACCTCTCCCCTAACCCTCACAGGTAACACTTTGACCTCTCCCCTAACCCTCACAGGTAACACTTTGACCTCTCTCCCTCACAGGTAACACTTTGACCTCTCCCCTAACCCTCACAGGTAACACGCTGACCTCTCCCCTCACAGGTAACACTTTGACCTCTCCCCTAACCCTCACAGGTAACACTTTGACCTCTCCCCTAACCCTCACAGGTAACACTTTGACCTCTCTCCCTCACAGGTAACACTTTGACCTCTCCCCTAACCCTCACAGGTAACACTTTGACCTCTCCCCTAACCTTCACAGGTAACACTTTGACCTCTCCCCTCACAGGTAACACTCTGACCTCTCCCCCCCCCCCCACAGGTAACACGTTGACCTCTCCCCTCCCCCTCACAGGTAACACGTTGACCTCTCCCCTCCCCCTCACAGGTAACACTCTGACCTCTCCCCTAACCCTCACAGGTAACACTCTGACCTCTCCCCTAACCCTCACAGGTAACACTCTGACCTCTCCCCTAACAGGTCAGTTAGTCTCTCTGCTCATGTGGTGTGGACGTAAACAGCATTAGAGGTATAGATGTTTAAAACAACATTGGGATTGTTCAAATTTAGAAACAATCCCTTACTGAATTTATTTTTGTTAATTATTTATTTTTTGGGGTTCAAAATGTAAATTGTCACTAACAACTTCATCATCATCATCATCGTACAGGGAAAAGCTGAAATATCTTGAGTCAATAAGTTTCCCCCAACCCTTTTTGTTATGTTCTGAGGAAACTGCTCAGGGAGTCCACCATTTTTATTTTATTTTACCTTTATTTTACCTTTATTTAACTAGGCAAGTCAGTTAAGAACAAATTCTTATTTTCAATGACGGCCTAGGAACAGTGGGGTTAACTGGTCTAGGAACAGTGGGTTAACTGGTCTAGGAACAGTGGGTTAACTGGTCTAGGAACAGTGGGTTAACTGGTCTAGGAACAGTGGGTTAACTGGTCTAGGAACAGTGGGTTAACTGGTCTAGGAACAGTGGGTTAACTGGTCTAGGAACAGTGGGGTTAACTGGTCTAGGAACAGTGGGTTAACTGGTCTAGGAACAGTGGGGTTAACTGGTCTAGGAACAGTGGGTTAACTGGTCTAGGAACAGTGGGTTAACTGGTCTAGGAACAGTGGGTTAACTGGTCTAGGAACAGGGGGTTAACTGGTCTAGGAACAGGGGGTTAACTGGTCTAGGAACAGTGGGTTAACTGGTCTAGGAACAGTGGGTTAACTGGTCTAGGAACAGGGGGTTAACTGGTCTAGGAACAGTGGGTTAACTGGTCTAGGAACAGTGGGTTAACTGGTCTAGGAACAGTGGGTTAACTGGTCTAGGAACAGTGGGTTAACTGGTCTAGGAACAGTGGGTTAACTGGTCTAGGAACAGGGGGTTAACTGGTCTAGGAACAGGGGGTTAACTGGTCTAGGAACAGGGGGTTAACTGGTCTAGGAACAGGGGGTTAACTGGTCTAGGAACAGTGGGTTAACTGGTCTAGGAACAGTGGGTTAACTGGTCTAGGAACAGTGGTTTAACTGGTCTAGGAACAGTGGGTTTAACTGGTCTAGGAACAGTGGGTTAACTGGTCTAGGAACAGTGGGTTAACTTGTTCAGGGGGAAGAACAACCCTTGTCAGCTCAGGGGTTTGAACTTGCAACCTTCCGGTTACTAGTCCAACGCTCTAACCACTAGGCTACCTGCTACCATGAGGCCAATGGTGACTTTAAAACAGCTACAGAGTTGAACGGATGTGATAGGAGAAACCTGAGGATGGATCAACAACGGTGGAGTGACTCCACAATACTAACCGACAGTAAATGACAGAGGGAAGGAAACCTGAGGATGGCTCCACCCACTGCCAAACGTCACGTCGATCGCTAAAATGCTGGGCAAATGTAGATTCCATCCTGCCTTTTTTGTGCGTATGGAAAATGTCTGGGATCTTTTTATTTCAGCTCATGAAACATAGAACCTCATGTGAAGTGTTGGTCCCAACTGTGGAATTCAGTGGTTGGTTTTCGCCAGACATAACGGGACACGTCTCGTCCAAAAAGTTGACTCCCCAAGTTTAGCCAAAAAGCACCTGGATGATCGTCGAGTGTCTTGGAAGAATGTTCTATAGACAGATGAGTCAAAAGAATATAACTCTCTTTGGCGAAAACTGCAACGAGCCGTCACCTCGATGAGAAGTGGGACATGGAGGAGAGGGACAACTGCAACGAGCAGTCACCTCGATGAGAAGTGGGACATGGAGGAGAGGGACAACTGCAACGAGCAGTCACCTCGATGAGAAGTGGGACATGGAGGAGAGGGACAACTGCAACGAGCCGTCACCTCGATGAGAAGTGGGACATGGAGGAGAGGGACAACTGCAACGAGCCGTCACCTCGATGAGAAGTGGGACATGGAGGAGAGGGACAACTGCAACGAGCCGTCACCTCGATGAGAAGTGGGACATGGAGGAGAGGGACAACTGCAACAAGCCGTCACCTCGATGAGAAGTGGGACATGGAGGAGAGGGACAACTGCAACGAGCCGTCACCTCGATGAGAAGTGGGACATGGAGGAGAGGGACAACTGCAACGAGCCGTCACCTCGATGAGAAGTGGGACATGGAGGAGAGGGACAACTGCAACGAGCCGTCACCTCGATGAGAAGTGGGACATGGAGGAGAGGGACAACTGCAACGAGCCGTCACCTCGATGAGAAGTGGGACATGGAGGAGAGGGACAACTGCAACGAGCCGTCACCTCGATGAGAAGTGGGACATGGAGGAGAGGGACAACTGCAACGAGCCGTCACCTCGATGAGAAGTGGGACATGGAGGAGAGGGACAACTGCAACGAGCCGTCACCTCGATGAGAAGTGGGACATGGAGGAGAGGGACAACTGCAACGAGCCGTCACCTCGATGAGAAGTGGGACATGGAGGAGAGGGACAACTGCAACGAGCCGTCACCTCGATGAGAAGTGGGACATGGAGGAGAGGGACAACTGCAACGAGCCGTCACCTCGATGAGAAGTGGGACATGGAGGAGAGGGACAACTGCAACGAGCCGTCACCTCGATGAGAAGTGGGACATGGAGGAGAGGGACAACTGCAACGAGCCGTCACCTCAATGAGAAGTGGGACATGAGGAGAGGGACATGGAGGAGAGACACAACTGCAACGAGCCGTCACCTCGATGAGGAGTGGGACATGGAGGAGAGGGACAACTGCAACGAGCCGTCACCTCGATGAGAAGTGGGACATGGAGGAGTGGGACATGGAGGAGAGGGACAACTGCAACGAGCCGTCACCTCAATGAGAAGTGGGACATGGAGGAGAGGGACAACTGCAACGAGCCGTCACCTCGATGAGAAGTGGGACATGAGGAGTGGGACATGGAGGAGAGGGACAACTGCAACGAGCCGTCACCTCGATGAGAAGTGGGACATGAGGAGTGGGACATGGAGGAGAGGGACAACTGCAACGAGCCGTCACCTCGATGAGAAGTGGGACATGAGGAGAGGGACAACTGCAACGAGCCGTCACCTCGATGAGAAGTGGGACATGGAGGAGAGGGACAACTGCAACGAGCCGTCACCTCGATGAGAAGTGGGACATGGAGGAGAGGGACAACTGCAACGAGCCGTCACCTCGATGAGAAGTGGGACATGGAGGAGAGGGACAACTGCAACGAGCCGTCACCTCGATGAGAAGTGGGACATGGAGGAGAGGGACAACTGCAACGAGCCGTCACCTCGATGAGAAGTGGGACATGGAGGAGAGGGACAACTGCAACGAGCCGTCACCTCGATGAGAAGTGGGACATGGAGGAGAGGGACAACTGCAACGAGCCGTCACCTCGATGAGAAGTGGGACATGGAGGAGAGGGACAACTGCAACGAGCCGTCACCTCGATGAGAAGTGGGACATGGAGGAGAGGGACAACTGCAACGAGCCGTCACCTCGATGAGAAGTGGGACATGGAGGAGAGGGACAACTGCAACGAGCCGTCACCTCGATGAGAAGTGGGACATGGAGGAGAGGGACAACTGCAACGAGCCGTCACCTCGATGAGAAGTGGGACATGGAGGAGAGGGA
Source organism: Oncorhynchus clarkii lewisi (assembly GCF_045791955.1). Classification (NCBI taxonomy): domain Eukaryota; kingdom Metazoa; phylum Chordata; class Actinopteri; order Salmoniformes; family Salmonidae; genus Oncorhynchus; species Oncorhynchus clarkii. Next base: position 3,945,151 of record NC_092153.1, read on the forward strand.
CAACTGCAACGAGCCGTCACCTCGATGAGAAGTGGGACATGGAGGAGAGGGACAACTGCAACGAGCCGTCACCTCGATGAGAAGTGGGACATGGAGGAGAGGGACAACTGCAACGAGCCGTCACCTCGATGAGAAGTGGGACATGGAGGAGAGGGACAACTGCAACGAGCCGTCACCTCGATGAGAAGTGGGACATGGAGGAGAGGGACAACTGCAACGAGCCGTCACCTCGATGAGAAGTGGGACATGGAGGAGAGGGACAACTGCAACGAGCCGTCACCTCGATGAGAAGTGGGACATGGAGGAGAGGGACAACTGCAACGAGCCGTCACCTCGATGAGAAGTGGGACATGGAGGAGAGGGACAACTGCAACGAGCCGTCACCTCGATGAGAAGTGGGACATGGAGGAGAGGGACAACTGCAACGAGCCGTCACCTCGATGAGAAGTGGGACATGGAGGAGAGGGACAACTGCAACGAGCCGTCACCTCGATGAGAAGTGGGACATGGAGGAGAGGGACAACTGCAACGAGCCGTCACCTCGATGAGAAGTGGGACATGGAGGAGAGGGACAACTGCAACGAGCCGTCACCTCGATGAGAAGTGGGACATGGAGGAGAGGGACAACTGCAACGAGCCGTCACCTCGATGAGAAGTGGGACATGGAGGAGAGGGACAACTGCAACGAGCCGTCACCTCGATGAGAAGTGGGACATGGAGGAGAGGGACAACTGCAACGAGCCGTCACCTCGATGAGAAGTGGGACATGGAGGAGAGGGACAACTGCAACGAGCCGTCACCTCGATGAGAAGTGGGACATGGAGGAGAGGGACAACTGCAACGAGCCGTCACCTCGATGAGAAGTGGGACATGGAGGAGAGGGACAACTGCAACGAGCCGTCACCTCGATGAGAAGTGGGACATGGAGGAGAGGGACAACTGCAACGAGCCGTCACCTCGATGAGAAGTGGGACATGGAGGAGAGGGACAACTGCAACGAGCCGTCACCTCGATGAGAAGTGGGACATGGAGGAGAGGGACAACTGCAACGAGCCGTCACCTCGATGAGAAGTGGGACATGGAGGAGAGGGACAACTGCAACGAGCCGTCACCTCGATGAGAAGTGGGACATGGAGGAGAGGGACAACTGCAACGAGCCGTCACCTCGATGAGAAGTGGGACATGGAGGAGAGGGACAACTGCAACGAGCCGTCACCTCGATGAGAAGTGGGACATGGAGGAGAGGGACAACTGCAACGAGCCGTCACCTCGATGAGAAGTGGGACATGGAGGAGAGGGACAACTGCAACGAGCCGTCACCTCGATGAGAAGTGGGACATGGAGGAGAGGGACAACTGCAACGAGCCGTCACCTCGATGAGAAGTGGGACATGGAGGAGAGGGACAACTGCAACGAGCCGTCACCTCGATGAGAAGTGGGACATGGAGGAGAGGGACAACTGCAACGAGCCGTCACCTCGATGAGAAGTGGGACATGGAGGAGAGGGACAACTGCAACGAGCCGTCACCTCGATGAGAAGTGGGACATGGAGGAGAGGGACAACTGCAACGAGCCGTCACCTCGATGAGAAGTGGGACATGGAGGAGAGGGACAACTGCAACGAGCCGTCACCTCGATGAGAAGTGGGACATGGAGGAGAGGGACAACTGCAACGAGCCGTCACCTCGATGAGAAGTGGGACATGGAGGAGAGGGACAACTGCAACGAGCCGTCACCTCGATGAGAAGTGGGACATGGAGGAGAGGGACACAGAAGACAACTTTTGTTTTGTTTCTTTCCTTACCTGTTGTTCACCTAAATACCTTTTTTGACCTGTTGGTTAGAGCCTGTAAGTAACCAGCAATGGTTTATATACAGTACATTGGGTCCTACCGGGTCCTACCGGGTCCTACCAATGGTTTATATACAGTACATTGGGTCCTACCAGTGGTTTATATACAGTACATTGGGTCCTACCAATGGTTTATATACAGTACATTGGGTCATACCAATGGTTTATATGCAGTACATTGGGTCCTACCAATGGTTTATATGCAGTACATTGGGTCCTACCAGTGGTTTATATACAGTACATTGGGTCCTACCATTGGTTTATATACAGTACATTGGGTCCTACCAATGGTTTATATACAGTACATTGGGTCCTACCGGGTCCTACCGGGTCCTACCAATGGTTTATATACAGTACATTGGGTCCTACCAGTGGTTTATATACAGTACATTGGGTCCTACCAATGGTTTATATACAGTACATTGGGTCCTACCAATGGTTTATATACAGTACATTGGGTCCTACCAATGGTTTACATACAGTACATTGGGTCCTACCGGGTCCTACCAATGGTTTATATACAGTACATTGGGTCCTACCAATGGTTTATATACAGTACATTGGGTCCTACTAATGGTTTATATACAGTACATTGGGTCCTACCGGGTCCTACCAATGGTTTACATACAGTACATTGGGTCCTACCAATGGTTTATATACAGTACATTGGGTCCTACCAATGGATTACATACAGTACATTGGGTCCTACCGGGTTCTACCAATGGTTTATATACAGTACATTGGGTCCTACCAATGGTTTATATACAGTACATTGGGTCCTACCAATGGATTACATACAGTACATTGGGTCCTACCGGGTCCTACCAATGGTTTATATACAGTACATTGGGTCCTACCGGGTCCTACCAGTGGTTTATATACAGTACATTGGGTCCTACCAATGGTTTATATACAGTACATTGGGTCCTACCAATGGTTTATATACAGTACATTGGGTCCTACCGGGTCCTACCAGTGGTTTATATACAGTACATTGGGTCCTACCAATGGTTTATATACAGTACATTGGGTCCTACCGGGTCCTACCAGTGGTTTATATACAGTACATTGGGTCCTACCAGTGGTTTATATACAGTACATTGGGTCCTACCGGGTCCTACCAGTGGTTTATATACAGTACATTGGGTCCTACCGGGTCCTACCAATGGTTTACATACAGTACATTGGGTCCTACCAATGGTTTATATACAGTACATTGGGTCCTACCGGGTCCTACCAGTGGTTTATATACAGTACATTGGGTCCTACCAGTGGTTTATATACAGTACATTGGGTCCTACCAATGGTTTATATACAGTACATATACAGGCCCGTGGTAGACTGAACTGCCCTGTCTGGTAGGTAGACTGAACTGCCCTGTCTGGTAGGTAGCCAGGACCGTGGTAGACTGAACTGCCCTGTCTGGTAGGTAGACTGAACTGCTCTGTCTGGTAGGTAGACTGAACTGCTCTGTCTGGTAGGTAGCCAGGACCGTGGTAGACTGAACTGCCCCGTCTGGTAGGTAGCCAGGACCGTGGTAGACTGAACTGCTCTGTCTGGTAGGTAGACTGAACTGCCCTGTCTGGTAGGTAGACTGAACTGCCCTGTCTGGTAGGTAGACTGAACTGCCCTGTCTGGTAGGTAGACTGAACTGCCCTGTCTGGTAGGTAGACTGAACTGCTCTGTCTGGTAGGTAGACTGAACTGCCCCGTCTGGTAGGTAGACTGAACTGCCCTGTCTGGTAGGTAGCCAGGACCGTGGTAGACTGAACTGCCCTGTCTGGTAGGTAGACTGAACTGCCCTGTCTGGTAGGTAGACTGAACTGCCCTGTCTGGTAGGTAGACTGAACTGCTCTGTCTGGTAGGTAGACTGAACTGCCCTGTCTGGTAGGTAGACTGAACTGCCCTGTCTGGTAGGTAGCCAGGACCGTGGTAGACTGAACTGCCCTGTCTGGTAGGTAGACTGAACTGCCCTGTCTGGTAGGTAGACTGAACTGCTCTGTCTGGTAGGTAGACTGAACTGCCCTGTCTGGTAGGTAGACTGAACTGCCCTGTCTGGTAGGTAGCCAGGACCGTGGTAGACTGAACTGCCCTGTCTGGTAGGTAGACTGAACTGCCCTGTCTGGTAGGTAGACTGAACTGCCCTGTCTGGTAGGTAGACTGAACTGCCCTGTCTGGTAGGTAGACTGAACTGCCCTGTCTGGTAGGTAGACTGAACTGCCCTGTCTGGTAGGTAGACTGAACTGCCCTGT